>NW_005842649.1:887405-900286 GCF_000455745.1 Alligator sinensis | reverse complement strand
AGACTGCATCCTGTGCCCCGATTGCCCAAGAATACAGAGCTGAGATGTAACATGTTTTCCTGACCTCTGATCATGCGCATGGCTCTCCTCTGCACTCTCTCAAGCTTCTCCACATCGTTTTTGAACTGTGGAGCCCAAAACTGGACACAGTACTCCAGCTGCGGCCTCACCAAGGCTGAGTAGAATGGGAGAATGACATTCTAACAATGGGAGAATGATGTCCTTTTGAGAGGCCTGAGTCTTACTGGTTGCAGTGGAGTTGTGAGGGTGAGAAGAGGCAGGCAGCTCAGATCTGACCTGAGGTACCCTTGACTAGTCCATGCTGGGGCCAGGACCCAAAGAGAGGACAAAGGGCCAGGGGCCACTGTGAGGAATGCCCAGAGCAAGAGGCTCAGGATTCTGACTGGGCTGAAGGCGGGGTCAGGGCCTAAGGGGGAGCCAAAGGTCCAAAAAAGGGACACTACAACCTGCCTGATTTCTGACTCCCCAGGGACCTTTCCACTTTTACCTGCAACATCCCCCTCCCTCTCTCTCCCAGCCTGTCTCTCACCCCTGACACCTCAATTTACATTTTGACTGACTGGCTTTCTTGCATGCATACCAGCCTCTGGCTTCTTTACTATTCATTCCATCCAGGAAGAGCACACAGACGAACTGCAGATACTTCCTCAGCCTGATGAAGGGTTTTTAAACCCAAAAGCTTGCCAAGATATATTTCTCTAACTATTCAGTTGGTCTAATAAAAGATATCAGATTGATCCAAAAAACCTTGTCTGCCTTGTGTGTATTAAGACAGAGTGGGATGAATGCAGCAGGGATGGTAGCCTGTAACAGGGGGCCTTCCCGGTGCCGGTTAGATCTAGGCCCACCCACCTGTTTCTGAGCCAACCACCAGCCCCTCTTTTGTCTGCCACACCTTGATGGAAAACTGATTCAGATGTTATCTTGGTGGAAGGCTTCCCATTTAGGCCCCTGATGTCTAGGGGTGACATCTATTCCGTAGCTCTGTACATCCCCTACACTGCAGCCCATACCTCGCAGATGGCATCCTTCACCCCTCCAGCTCTGGTCCCTTCTTGGACCTTTGGCTTCCCCTTAGGCCCTGACCCCGTCTTCAGCCCAGTCAGAATCCCAAGCCTCTTGCTCTGGGCATACCTCACAGTGGGCCCCTGGCCCCTGTGGGAATGGGGGCTTTGGAGTGAGAGGAGGATTTCTTTTTGGGCATGCCAAGCTGAGGAGGAAGAAGGGCAAGTGGGTGCTGCCTCCTGAGATGCAGCAGCAATGCCATGGAAGTCAAGTGTTTTACCTCCTTGCCCCAGCTGATCTGCTTTTGGCAGTGCTGGCAGATAGCAAACCTGGGATCATCTGCCACTTCAAAATGTTCACACACTACACTACCTACCTGCTTCTGGCTTGAGGCTGGAGATCCTGCCTTATCCCCCTCCTCAGCAGGCAGAGGCACAACAACAGGAAGAGTTGAGCCACCTGCCCCCACAACTTTCTCTGAGGTGCCTTCCAGAGAAGGAGACCTACCTCTAAGGGAACTTTGAGGGGTGTGGAGCACAAACTCAGATTCCCCCTCTTTCCTCAGAATTTATTTGGCTATGGCACTCAGCTCCCCTACTTCTAGATCCAGCTCCTCCTCTGGTTCTGGAAGGCTCACGCTGGCAACTGAAATTGGAGTAGAGAATGTCATGCTGCTTCTGGTTGTGGTTACTGCTGTTACTGGTGGTGCTGCAGGTACAGACACAGCTCCCACCTCCTTGCTCCCACTAGCAGCAGAAGATTCATCACTGCCAGGAAAGATGGTGCGTCTATGTTTGGGGTGGGGGAAACTTGCAGCTCTCCCTCTGCCCCCTCTCCCTCCCCTGCCAGAAGACCTGGCACCTGCCTTTCCAGCATGCTTCATGATGTTTGGTGTGCTGCAAAATGTGTCTGCATGTAATATATGTAATATATGTTGTGCTTTCCTGCACAGTGATGACACACTGTCAGGGAAAACAGATTTATTTTTGTAGGGGGGGAAAAAAAAGCTAATAAGAGGATTTTGAGGGAAGAATAAGCTGAAAGGAATGGATAACAATAGGGATTGTAGGCAAGAGTAAATAGGAAAAGACTGGATAGAACTTGGTGGCAAGAGACTATCTACTACCAAGTCAGAGCCCTTCAGACGCTGCTCACAGAAAGACAGACAGTACACAAAAGGCACACAGATGAGTTCACACACAGCCTTATATATTGTTTCTACATCCTTCCCCCAGAGCACTGTGATTGGAAGGGAACTCAGAGAAAGATCACAGTCACTGGGCAGCTACAGATGTCAATATCAGAGTAATCTTTCCCCCACCTCCTCCCCCTCCCTCTTCTCAGTTTCTGTTTCCTGCATGTCTGCCTTCCGAATCTCTGAATCTTTTCCATATCTTTTCCGGATCAATTCAGAGGCTTCGATTCAATTCAGAGCTTTTAATGGGTCTCTCAATTCAATTTGGAATTGGAGGTTCGGCTGCCGAATCGGGCTGAATCTCCTCCAAATCCGATTGGCTACTGAATCTTCACACAGCCCTACTAGTGACCCATAGTCTGCAACTTGAAGGGGACAGACAATAAACCCTGCAAGCAGATACTTCCTGGCTTTCTTTTATACTAGTATCCTCTATATTTGGGGGATATTCTTTGTGCTGTAGAGACCACAAGTGATAAATGTGCATCATGATCCCAGAATATTAAAGACTGTTGGCACCGTATCAACTAAACTACAGAGTTCACAGGGCTTAAGTCTATCTCTTTTTGAGGTTACTGAAGCATTTCTTATTAAAGTATCGCTAGTTTCCAGCTCAGAAGTCATGGTTATGCTGCATAATAAACACACACATTTTAAGGATTAGTCAACTAAGCATGTGGTTTATGATGAGTAAACTGACATATTTGATAAAACTTAATAGGAGCTTGAAGTTTTTCACATGTAAAAATTTCCTCTTATAACCGCTGCTATGATTTGGGGTAGAAAGTGAATAAAAGATACACTGAGATAAGGTCTAGGGTTATTCAGAGGCTAATAAACCCTCCAGAAGCTCAGAAGTTTGGTTTTGGGGGTGGGAAGAAGTCTAAGCTTTACTGAGAGTTTTATTTCTCTTTCTTTTTAACCAGGAAAAAGGTACTTTAATGTATTAAATTAAGACAAAATTTTAAACATTTGTTGGTTGATTATTTCTGGCATTTCATATCATGGGAGAATGATGTGTACAGAATTGTACAATTACATATCATCTCCAACCTACAGTGCTAATGTTAAAATTTTTTCTGTGTTAATCTTTTTTTTTCAATTCTGTGACAGCAGTTTGCATTATATAGCTTAAAATGAGCAACGTGGTACAGAACTTTCACCTCTGCATCATGTGACTGGTCTGTTGGCCTAAATTAGGGGTTTCTGTTTCTAATACAGGACGCATCATGCTTAAAAATATGCCACATTTGACAACTTCATCAGCAGTCTCTGCAGAGAAGCCAAAGATCAAATGGACACTGAGAATGAACTAACCTCTCACCCCAGAGGTGATCCCTCCACACGAAGGTTAAGGTACATTGCTGATGAAGTGAAAAATACTGAATCAATTTTGATAATAACTGAGTCTCCAGAGCTCTCAATCTGGCATATTTTGTAAGCATGACATTCACTACAAGAAAAGGGAGAGAGTCAGAGATGGCACTTTGTGCATCTTTTAAGAAATAATTGATCAGATAATTTTGTGTAGCAGGCCAGATTCACATGGTCACCTTTCTGAGTTTGGCAGGTGTTCTCATCTTGGGTGAATCTGGGAGAACAGCAAGTGCCAAAATTCCATGTAAAAGGAAATGGACCTCCTCTGAGAATTTTCCATTTCACAGTAGTGCCCTCATTACTTTGTGTGTGGTTTTTCTTTTTTTAATTTCAGCTCAGAGAGGAAGGTACAGCTAACAAAGGAATTTGCCTCTTACATAGACCATGTGAATGGGAGTTATTGGCAAGGGGGATCAAAGTGGAGGGCCTAAACGCTGAAACACATTGCCAGGTGAGGTCTTTGAAATCTTAATCTAGATTTGCTTAAAGATGTGAAAGTAATGATACAGCAGAGATGCTGTAATAGATTTCATATGATAAATTACATCATGGGAGTATCAAAATGAAACTTATAGACTAGTTAAGATTTTCTAGCTTTCTTGCCATAGGCTTTCTCTATCAGGAAAATTTTGAAGTCACTAACTGAGGTCCTGGTGCTTAATAAGCATTTAACCTTAAGCATTGGGGTAACGGCATGAAGTCATCGGGAATACTCACACGGCTGACGTTAAGACCTTTTTTTATCTTTTTTTGATTTTTTGTGCTTGTGTCCAGCACAATTCCATGTGTACAAAAATGCTTGGGTAGTATATACTGAATAGTGACACTAGTGTTTGGTCTACCCAGAAGCTTACGGCATTGGTAGCACTACCGAAACCAAAAAATTGGTCTCCAAATGTGCATATGAAATTATCAGTTACCTTCAGTTCTCTACTGCTGGCAACAGCTATTTTAGGTCATCTTAGTAGTAGCTTAGATGACAACCTAGATGGTACCTGCTAGGACCTGGGTGGTACCTGTTTTCCACCACAACAGATGGTATCTGCTTTCCACCACACCAAATGGGAAAAAGCTACTGAAAGGAGCCAGTCAGAGACTCCAGCAGGAAAGAGCAGCTGCAGAAATAGTCAATTGAAAGATCTTAAGACCATGGAGAATGTTTCATGGTTTTCCCTGGATTCTTCATTTACTTGTACTGACTTCTTTTTGTTCCAACTATCAATACTCTATACCTGCCCTTACTGTCTTTATTCCATCTTCCATCAGGTTTTTTTTCCACAAACAGTTTACTCTTTCCTATATAAGCACTGTCCTCTCCCCAAAAACCCTTGGCATCAATCTGACATCTGTTATCAGTATATTTTTCAGCCTCTGATCCCTCCCCCTACCAAGGTATCTTATCTATCTATGTGCTGCTGTTATCTTGCTGTAACTGTATTGTCCAACTGTGCTACAAAAAAGGCAAGGGTTCTTTTGTGATATCTTTTCTTGAACCAACTATAGTTAAGAGAGAAATCAGTCAAATCTTTGAACAAAATCTGCCCTTCTTCAAGTGTCAGGGAGAAGCAGATACAGCTTTGGCTAAATAGCAGATAGAACAAAAGCACAGGCAAATAGAACAGTCTGTTTGAAAGAATAGAGAAGGGCTGTAAACTTGGGGTGAAGAGATGTTATAAAGAAAGGTACAAGACAAAAAAGTACAGTAGAATAGGCAATCTAATTAGTGGAAAAGAAAAACCAATAAACAAAGAAAAGGGTCATTGTTACCTGTGGAGTGCAGGGAGATTAGTAGTAGTAATTGGTAAACCGTAATAAGCCATGATGCTCTTGTCTAAGTTTAGTCCATATATTTTAGGCTAGGTACAGACATTACACATAAAACAATATAAGGGATCAGAAACTGGTCTAAACCTGCAACGGAACAGAAGTTCAGTGCACATAAACCGGTATAAAAATGGTGGAACCCAGTCTAAGATAGGCCTGGATAGATGTAGTATCAGATTTAATCAGTTTAGGTTAGAACAGTCTATCACATTTTGTACCATCTGACTCAAGTTAGATTTCAGTGCCCTAGCATCCCAGACTACTTTGTGGCCCCTTGCTAACCCCCTCCTCGCAGAGCAGATAGGCTAGCCTCAGCCTGTGCTTGTCTGCTCTTGCCAAATACTAGGCTGGCCCCACCCTAGGACTATCAAAGAGCTGAGGCAGCAAAGCCTCTGCTCCCCAGCCCTATGTCCTGCCTGCACCTGTCAGCTGAGCTGGGCTGCAGGGGAGGGCATGGGGGAGAGGGGGGAGCTATGGCCTCCACCCTGGCACCCCTACCAGCACAGCTGGCGGAGGTGCATGATGGGAACTTCCCCTCTCCTCTGCTGCCTGGTCCAGCATTGTGCCCCGCCAGCTGTCAATAGTAGGGGAGGGAGGTAGGGGAAGTAGAGGCCCCCACTCTCTTGCCCTCCCCACCTGTTTTGGCTGGATCTGGGGGAGCCACATCTGTGCAACAGGGGCCTCTACTTTCCCCACCTCTCACTGCCACCATTGGCAGCTGGCTACTGCCAGGGGGGTGAGGATGGAGAGAGATGTCCTGCTGGCTCTCCCCTCCCTGTGGTTGGTGGCAGGGGGTTAGGGGCATGTGACTGGCAGCCAATCAGGGGTGGTCTGCCACTCAGCTGCATTTGGTTGCCTTCAGCAGACTCCAGCTCATTGGGAGGCCTGGGAGAGCATCCCTAACCTGATGGCCTTGGCCAGTGCCTCCCTCCTACCCCACAAAGGGAGAATATGTTCTCTCTTTGCATTCGAGCCATTCTACGCAGCTTAGAGAAGCACACAAAGGTTTGATTGATTCCAGCTCAAGCTTTTTGAATGTCTGTACCTAGCCCTAGTGTCCAGTAAGGTTATGAATTTCTGTTTCCAGGTCTGTCTTCTAAACATGTTTTATAATTCCCTTTGAGCACAAGAATTGTTATGTCAGAAAGGGAGTGACTGGTCTGTGAAAAGTCTTCTCCTGCTGATGTTTGTGTGTCTGTCCTGTATATTTTTCTGTAAGATTTTTTTCTAATATATAGTTTTTTAATTGCTTTGCTCTGACTTTATGGAGGAAAAAGCAATAGTGAAGAGACTGAGTTGTTTTTAGATTAGGCCTCAAAGTTGGTTTCCAAAAAATTATGTTGCATCCTGAACCAAAACTAGTGCATCTCTTGCCTCTTTAATTGCTTTTAATACCATGGGGCCAGATCCTTCAACATGAAAACTAGCATAGAGTAATGGGACCATGAGTTTTAAATATTTCTATTCTCCCCATCATCCTCTCCTATACATAACAAATAGTGACTTCAAGGAGAAAGCAAGCAGAATGCTGTACTTTTCTTGAATGTGCAGGAGGATAGAATCCCTAATTTCTGTTTGCAGTCTTCTAAAGATACGTCTGGATCCATTATCTATAGTGCTTAGAAATAAGTGTTAAACACAGCCAAGTTGGGAAAACGGATGTATCTTGTAATTAAGATAAATCACTGAAACATTTGCTCGCTTCAGTTTTACCTATGGGCTATGCGCTTTTCATGGAATTGGGCCACCCCTTGCAGCAACCCTCCTCCCCCCCCACATTGCAACTGTTTGTTCAAAATCCCCCAAGAATAAAACCGTTGACACATCTCATCAAGTTCAGTGTGAAGAGGCATAATTGTTTGGTCTCACATAAGTTACACATTTTCTACTCAACCTCAAAAAAATTCAAGTTTGGTTTGCTTTTCCTCTCCACACTTTTGATGTTAGATCAAACATGACAACCCTTATCAGTCAGCAGAATGAACTGAACTCATTCAAAAGCCTCAAGGGTGAGGGATTTCTTTAATCATATTCAGGCCAATTACGAGGATTTCAGATACATGCAGTAATATGGTTCAATATTAACTGTTGCAATTTAACAGCTCAGGAGTGAGAAAAAAGCTGACTTCACCCCTGCCACACACACCCCTTACTGCAGAAGTGTGGCAATCAGTGAAACTTATTAAACTATGTCTTCACACATCTGCACCACTAAAGGGATTCTTTATAAGACACTGTTGCCCATCTTATGCAGGGTGTACAGGTATACAAAGTTTCCAACACTAGCCACACCAGTCCCAACAGTCTGTGACTGTAGAATGGGGTCTGTAAGGTCTGGAACTACTTATAGGCCATCAGTGTACAAGATGGTTTGGATAGGGACGATTCCACCTCAGGCAGGGGGTTGGACTAGATGACCTCTGGAGGCCCCTTCTAGCCCTACTTCTCTATGATTTTCTATTAGTGTTTGTGTGGTGCAGAGAAAGAGAAGAATTACAGAATGGACAGTGTAGAAAGCATAAAACAGTTAAATCTTCCATCCTTGCTTTGTGGGCCACCAATCACCAACTACAAGATTACCCAAAATCTAGTCAACAAAGCTTGATCAAAGGTGTGTTTTGTTTAAAAGAGTCACAGATTTTACATTACTTCCAAGTGTATACTATTTGTGGAAGGAGCACATGTGAGATGAATGAAATGAACTTAATTTGTGAAAGCAAGCCGAGATTAGAGCTAACAGAGCAGTGAGCACAAAAGCAGCTTGAGTTCAGCCAGGAGTTATTACAAGAAAAAGGAGTTCTACAGAACAACCAGAGCAATAGCCTGAGCATAGCCACAACTTTAAAATGTTGTCCAATACCCTAAGGCTATGTCTACACAGCAAAACAGAATGCAGATCTTGACTCAATATAATGTAGCTAGTATGGATAACAAAAGCAGTGAAGGCCTGGTCCTATATACTTCTACATGTCCTAATAGACAGAGTACTAGCTTTCCAGGTGTCTTGTTCTGTTTGCTACCCCATGCTGCCCCATCTTCACTGCTACTGTTACACAAGATAGTAGGGCAAACACTAGGAGGGTATACCTACCTGTATCTTAATTTTACTATATGGACAAACCCATTTCAAAAAAGGGAGGAAGGAGGACCCAGGAAACTATAAGCTAGTCAGTCTTACCTCAGTCCTGGGTAGCTTTCTGAGAGAGTTATCCTGGCGCATGTCCGTGAGGGGCCAGCAGGGGAGATTAGGCTTAGGGGCAACCAACATGGGTTCATTAGAGGCAGGTCCTGTCAGACCAACCTGGTGGCCTTCTATGACCAGGTCACAAAATCATTAGACACAGGGGTAGCAGCGGACATAGTCTTTCTGGACTTCAGGAAGGCCTTCGACATGGTCTCTCACCCCATTCTCATTAAAAAACTAGGGGACTGTGGCGTCAACACCTACTCAGTCAAATGGAATCCCTTTAGTTGGCTGGAGGGCCGCACCCAGAGAGTGGTGGTGGATGGGTTATTTTTGACCTGGATGGATGTGGGCAGTGGGGTTCCGCAGGGCTCGGTCCTCAGGCCCGCACTGTTCAACATCTTCATCAGCGACTTGGACAGGGGTGTAAAAAGCACCCTGTTCAAATTTGAAGATGACACTAAGATGTGGGGAGAAGTGGGCATGCTAGAAGGGAGGAATAGGCTGCAATCAGACCTAGACAGGTTACAGGGGTGGGTGGATGAGAACAGAATGGGTTCAACATTGACAAGTGCAAGGTGCTGCACCTGGGGAGGAAGAACCAGCAGCAGACCTACAAGCTGGGGAACTCCCTTCTTGTCAATGCAGAGGCAGAAAAGGATCTTGGAATCATTATTGATGCCAAAATGAACATGGGCCGACAGTGTGGGGACGCGGTCAGGAAGGCCAACCACACCTTGTCATGCATCTACAGATGCATCTCAAGCAGGTCCAAGGAGGTGATTCTCCCCCTCTACGCAACATTGGTCAGGCTGCAGTTGGAGTACTGCGTCCAGTTCTGGGCGCTGCACTTCAGGAGGGATGTGGACAACATGGAGAGGGTCCAAAGGAGGGCCACCCACATAATCAGGAGTCAGCAGGGCAGGCTCTACGAGGAGAGGTAAAGGGACCTGAACCTGTTCAGCCTCCACAAGAGAAGGCTGAGGGGGGATCTAGTGGCCATTTACAAACTAGTCAGAGGGGACTAGCAGGCACTGGGGGAGTCCCTGTTCCCCGGAGCACTCCCAGGAGTGACAAGAAATAACGGTCACAAGCTGGCAGAGGGTATATTCAGACTAGACATCAGGAGGCACTACTTCACTGTCAGGGCAGCTAGGATCTGGAACCAACTTCCAAGAGAAGTGTTGCTGGCTCCAACCCTGGGGGTCTTTAACACTGGGCTGGATGAACTGGGCTGGATGAACACCTCACTGGGGTTGTTTGACCCCAGTACTCTTTCCTGCCATGGCAGGGGGTCAGACTTGATGAACTGCTCAGGTACCTTCAGACCCTACCAACTATGAAACCCCAAGAGGCATTGGCCACCTGACTGCCAGGAGTAAATTAATGATACTGGAACAGGAGCCCAATCCCAGTGTATGGGGCCAGGCAGAGGCAGCCTAAGTACCCAGGACCCAATCCCAGTGTATGGAGGCCAGCCAAGGCTGTCTGAGGCCTAATCACACATATAGGTCCAGTCCTGGCACAAGAGGCCTGATCCAGCCTGTGGACTGGTCATATGCCACTCATCTGGCCCACAGAGCCAAAAAGTTGAGCACCACTGTTCTGTGGTGTAAGGGTCAAGTTTTCATTAATTAGGCTGTCTCCAACTGTCTTCAAATTACAGCTGGGTTGATTTAGCATTTCCATCTTCCAGGGCAGATAAACTGAGTTATAGAATTTACCAATCCTACCAGATAAGATTTTACAACTTCAGGTACTAGCTAGCCTCCAGAGACATTTTAAAAAAATCTCACAACACTTTATGTCAGTATGTTTGGTCAAAGAAAAGCATTTTCTTCCCTTAACTATTGTGAAGTATGTTATGGAATGGCAGATAGCTACCTTATACCCCAATGGTGGTATCATCATGGTGCTCCAATACATAGAAAGGGCCTGTCCTATGAGGGCCAAGTATCCTGAACCAGCAGTAATAGTAAAGAGTTCCCACAGAATGAAAAATCACAATAAAAACAAAGGTTGAATATTGTAAAAGCTGCTTAAAGCTAATGGGATTTCAAGGTGACTTCAAAAATTCCACCCATATATTTTCCCATAATTAGTGTGAGGCACTTCTTAGGAAAAAGATAGGAAGCTGCTGCTTCCAACTCATACCATAATGGGTACAATAACAAGGCTATTCAGAGTTGGGGGAATTTTGAAAGGGATCAGCCATGTTCTTTTCCTGATGATTCTAAGTGGGAACTAAATATCATCAGGACAAAACATCATCTTTGAATCAAGAAATCATTTGGTCTACAGCATCTAAAACAGGGACGAGCAAAATATAGCCCACGGGTTGGATCTATTTGGTCTGAAACCCAGTGCCAGCAAGAACTGTACCTCTGGCTCTGGTTGTAGGCAACCAGACCCCACCCCAGCCTGGCCTGATCTGCCTTGCCAACAGCCTCAAGGTAGGGGGTGCCAGAGACAGGAAGCTTCTGCTTAGCAGAGGCTTCTGCCCAACAACCCTGTGGCTGTTTCCCTGAGTCCTTCCCCATGCAAGAGTGGAAGTTCAGGTAAGGGCCCCACTGGGCTGTAGACCAGGGTCTCCCATTGGAGGAGAAGTTGGGGGAAATGGGGCCAGGAGCTGCAGGCACTCACCCCACTCTCTGCCACTATGTGTGGGTGCCATGCTCCTTGGACTCGCACCGGGAGTCAAGAGGAGCTGCCAGTGATGCAGTCGAGCCAGCCTGGCAGCCCTCTTGGCTGCCATGTGTGGTTCCTGGGACTCCAGGCAGAATCTGCAAGGAAGCCATGTGCAATGGGGTCAGATTCACTTGGCCCCATCCTCTGCTATCACATGCAGCACCCAGGACTCCAACCAGGACCCATGGGGAGTGGCAGGTGACCCACTCTGTGCCACTATGTTCAGCTTCCTACCCACTGGGAACCGGAGCCAGGAGCTTCACCCAGCCCCACTGTAGGCAGCTGGTACAATGACCCAGCCATGCTCCTAGAACTTGGGCTGGGAGCTATGGGAGATGTGGGCTGGGCCAGGCTCTGGTCATGACATGGTCACAGGGATGGGTATAGGGAAAACCCAGGGCAGAATTGGAGGAGTCAGGTAACCTGCTGGCACTATGTGAAGCCCCAACTCCAGACATAGAGACAAAGAAGCAACAGGACTCTGAAGGGGAGGGAGCTCCCCGTGGGTAGCTGGTGCCTCTTGATGGTGGGGGCGGGGTCCCCCGGCAGCCAATCGCACTGGCTAGGGGAGCACTGGTCTTACACACAGTAAAATTAGCTGTGTTGCTTCCGTTGCTCTGTGGCTGCTTTTTATCTATACTTTTTAAATTATTTCTTTTGAAAGTTTTTATGTGGGCAGCCCTCAACTCAATTAGTTTGGCACCATTCACAAGGTGGTCCAATGCCCCTGGAAACCTCACTGCTTGGTGTGTGGGCCGGGAGCAGTCCGAGGCCTTTTTTTTGCGCGGCAGGCTGTGGCCAGCAGCCCGGACACACCGGGTCGGGGAAGGCAGGCGGCATGCTAGAATTAGACACGGACACTTAATGGTTGATTTAAGATTATTTACTTACACCGTAGATGGTCGCGGTGCAGGCTGGAAAGACTTCCAGGAAAACTTCGCTTAAGTCCCAGTTTCAAAGGACTTGGATAGAGCTCTGGATTCACTCACACGAAGTTTGCTAGGCTCCATGGAACTTTTGCGCACAGGGAAGGGTACGTCGAGGGATCGTTTGGCGATGGGGAGAGGCGAGAGGCTGATCAGACCCCTGTAGCCTTCTTGATATTCACGCTGGGTCCAATAGGCTCCGCAGCACTTAGAGATCTTCACGAGACGTGAAGTCTCCTCCTCCTGATGTTCGTGGAGTCCTCCAACTTGGGCGGAAACCACTCAAGCATCTTATATGGCTAGCAAGCCAATCGCCAATAGTGGGGCACAAATTTAAATACAAATGGCGGGAACTCCTTGCAACGTGCATTTCTGTGTTGCAACGAAGAAATGCACCCTGCAAAGAAAGCTACAAATGGCGGGAAATAATTCAGCAGTGCCGAAGCGCACACAAACAAAAATCACACCCTTGGGTTGTGACACTTGGTTGACGGGGCAGGTTGTTAGAGGAGTCACAACTTCTCACTACCTGATAGGTCATTTCTGTGCCTTGTGGCCTAGAGGGCAGAACTTCTGGGGACTTTGGTCAGGCTGCAGTTGAAGTATTACGTCCAGTACTGGGCGCCGCACTCCAAAAGGGATGTGGCCAGCCTGGGGAGGG
>NW_005842649.1:865276-886999 GCF_000455745.1 Alligator sinensis | reverse complement strand
GGCAGGGGGTCAGGCTAGATGATCTGTTCAGGTCCCTCCTGACCCTAGCTACTATGAAACTATGAAACTATGACCAGGTCACGCACCATGACGGCACACCCTGTGGAAAGACAGTGTTTCCCTGTCAAGGGGTGAACCTTCTGGTGTCAGGGACCATGTGATGGGGGCAGGGGATTCTGGGACCAACATGGCAGGGAGTGGGGCAAGGTTTGGTGTTAGGTGGGTGGGCCTTCCTGTTTCAAAAGAGCACCCCTCCCCCCACCTCCGAAGGAATACTTCCAGGGCAAGGGGATGGGCTTCCGGTGGTAAAAGTTAGAGGTCAGGATGTCTTGCCCCAAGATGGTGGCCGAGGGCTTGTCACCTGTGAAGAAGTGGAGATTAGTAGTTTGAAAAGGGGTGCACCCTTGAAGCCCTCAACAGCTCACCAAAACTTGTTAAGTGGCCCTCCAGCTGAAATAATTGCCCACTCCTGATCTAGAAGATCATGAAAATGACCACAAAGGTATGGGAATTTTGTTGGATATAACCACGCCCTCCATAAATGTCAGTGATGCTTTGCTATTACCCAAATATACAGAGGATAGAAAGTGTCACCTCACTAGATGGTAGCCTCCTTTAAACAGTAATCCATGAGTAGACTCTATAATACACAAAGCTCCAGGAAGGTAGATTGCAGTTCAATGGCAGGATGGGCCAGTTCAAGAGAAGTGAGAGATGCAAAAAGACTGTAAATGGAGCAGTTCACTCACATGGACCACATCTTGGGTATACTTGTTTTACCCTTTATTTGTCTCTTTACTAGTAGAGGCCTTCCAAGACATTAATAAGGTCATTATTCTATTCATCTTTGGAAATATAGCTATGTAGCTCTTTTGACCAGTCCTTTGACCAAAAAGGAAACAAAAGGGATGAAGGGAGGAGTTTGGTTGTTATTGCATTCCTAGGTTACAAGGGGGGAAAGTCTAACTTGGGGCTAGATGAGAAGTGAAAGCTCACATAGCTGTAGGGGCAAAGGACTGGCCAAAAGAGCTGCACAGCTGCATTTCTAAAGATGCATAGAATAATGACCTTATTAATGTCTTGGAAGACCTCCACTAATAAGGAGAATAATGAAAGGTAAAACTAGTATACCCAAGAGGTAGTCCAATCAAGTGGCAAGACCAAATCTCAGAAGGGAAAAGCTGCATCAGAAGCAGAGGATTAGCAAAAGAAACAAACGTTTAATTAAAAAAAAATACTAGACAATAAATAGAGCATGGAAAAGATTTTCAAATATGGCACCGGGAATAGAGGACCATAAATAGAAAATGTAATGAGCCAAATTCCTTTGACTCCCTCTTGTGGACCCTGGAGATTCCAGACCCAGACTCTGCTGATTCCATAGGTTCTAATTTCCTAACTTTTCTCTTCCAGCTGGTCCTAACTTACTCATTACTTTGAAAATCCTATTTCTTGCAGTCAGTGTCATAGTCAAAGGCAGGAGTGCATATGTCACAACTGAAAGGTTTTTGTTAGATTTAATTATACATAACTATAGGAAATAACAGTTTCCTCTCATTGCATTTTAGAGAGTAATTCCTGAGGCTGAAAATTCCATTGTTACTGGAATATGAAATAAGACTTCAGTTCCCCCACTGAAGAACTATCACTCACCTACTTTTCCAGGGCTTCCCATCCTATGTTAAAAGTTGAAATATTTGTCTTAATTTTCAGTACAAAAACATGTCAGCCTAATTCCTTCTGTGTGCTATCAATAAAGGGGACATTTAGCTAAAACTGTTTTCTGCAGCTGTTGTCCATTTATGGTTGAGTAACTTTGGGTGCAGCTGTATGTTGCTCTATGGTGAAGTCCAACAAGCTATGTTGCCATACAGCATGTTATGGCGATGTAGGGATCACGCGGGTCTATATGTGATTGCCAGCTACATCACCATAGCAACACACTCCCTCGATAGAGTGTGCTAGGGGTATATGATGCTTCGGTCACTGATTTGATGCGAAGAAGATTCGGCCCAATTTGGAGGCCAAATCACTGAATCCAAATCAAATCAGGAGACCAAAAAAAGCCTCCGAATCAATTTGGAAAAAGATTCAGAAAAAGATTTGGAGATTTGGAAAGCAGTCTTTCAGGGAAACAGAAACTGAGAAGAGGGAGGGGGAACAGGCAGGGAAAGACTGACATCTGTAGCTGGCCAGTGACTGTGATCTTTCCCCAAGTCCCCTTCCAATCACAGTGCTCTGGGGGAGGAACGTAGAAACAGCATATAAGCCTCTGTCTGCAGCTTTTCTGTCCTTTTTGTGAGCTGTTTCTGTCTGAGCAAAAGAGCTGGCCCAGAAACATATGAGTGGGTGGAGATCTAAATGGCACTGGGAAGGCCCCCTGTTACAGGCTACCATCCCTGTTTTCATCCATATCTGCCTTAACACACACAAGTAACACGAGTTTTGTTTTCAGCAGTTTGAGGTGCAGTTTCCCAGAAACTGCACCTATCTCCTTGAAACGTGGCAGGCGTCATGCCTTGAAATGGAGCTACCATCCCTGCCGTTTTCATCCAAATCTGCCAAAAAATGACAAAGTTATAGGTATGTCAGCAATTCCCCATTATTGTCCATGGTTGAATCACCAAATCTCTCCAAATCAGTGCCAAATCTTCTGAAGCTGATTCAGCCGAATCAATTTGGGACCACGATCCAAATCTCTGAATTGAATCACTGACCTCTGAATCAACTGAATCCAAATCGAATACTTCCGTATTCGCACAAGCCTATAGCGCACCACTATGGCGATGTAGCAGCGAAATCTAACCATGTGCCACGTGCACAGCACAGTAACCACTTATACTGTACCGTGTTTTGTGCCGTAGCATGGTGCCGTAGCAGTGTCATCATATGGTGACATGTACAGGCGCCCTTTAAGTAACTAATGTATAACATTACATTTTCTTATCAGCGTACCTTACTTTTTATCATATCTGTAACCAATTGCTTGTGTCCACATGCCAGTTCTGTAAGTCATCATTTGCCATCAAGAAATTAGACTATATTTGGAAGAGACAGAGCACCTTTTTGGGAGAACTGGTCCATCTCTCCTCACCCAAACTGTCCCCAAAGTCTTATTTCTACCACGTGACCCAGAAACTCTAACCCATATTAATCAAATACCTAAACACTTGCAGGAAAGAAAGGTACATATATTTGCCATTTCAAATAAACATCTCCTGTGCACTTCCCAATCTGTGTTGCCTTCATATCTTCTTCATCTTTAACTTCCTGAAAGAACACCCATGTCTCTATCTTCTATAATGCTAAGTACATTTTAAAAATGTAGATAACACTATTAGTTTGGGAGAGAAGGAAATCATGGCCCCAGTTATAAACCAGTTTGTATGCCAATGTGTTTCTTAATATGATGCACTGGCACAGACTAAGCAATGAAAGTTTGTTCCAGAACCATGCTTCCTTTCTGTGAGACCTAGAAAAGACAGACAAGATCCCTCCTCCAGGCAATGTCATGTACCCCAAGGTATGTCTACAGTGCAGTCACAGAAGTAATTATAGGAGGATGACTGAGCCCACACTGAGCTCTGTGCTGTTGTGGCTATACTGCTACAGGTACCCAAACTGCTGCACTACAATTTGAATAGTGGCTGTAGTAACTGCAGTGCAACTTCATCTATGCTGAAAATAGAGGTAAAAAATCAGTAAGGTTAACACCACCATAAGAGCCACCATCTCTGGAAGCTTCCCAGTAGATAGTAAAACTAATCTTAGGAAAGCCAAATCCAAACTGAAAGGGATAATAATTATGCCTATACTATGGGCTCTACATTAACTGTTACCACACAGGAGAGAGATCTGGGAGTCATTAGGGGCAGATCGCTAAAAACATCAGCTCAGCAGGCATCAAAAAAGCAAAAACAATGCTAGGGTTTATTAAGAAGGGAATTGTAAACAAAACAGAAAGTATCATTCAAGCTCAGGAGGCTTGTTCTTGAGGCCCTGAGAGGCCATGATTTCACAGGGAGGGGAGTTCATGGTGGGTGGTTGCTCCTTAAGGAAGTGATCCTAGAAGCACAAAGGGAGTCCATCCCCACCCATACGAAAGATGGTAAAAGAGCTCAACAACCCCCTTGGCTCAACAGGGAAATCATGGACCTCCTGTGTCTAAAAAGATAGGTTTATAATGGATGGAAGATAGGAAACACCACTAAAAAGGAGTATGCTGCACTGGTCCACACCTGCAGGGAGTGAACTAGAAAAGCCAAGGCTGCAACTGAACTCCATCTGGCTACATGAATCGAGGACAATAAGAAGTCCTTCTTCAGATATGTGGGGAGTCAAAAGAAAAACAAGGGCTACGTTGGAACCCTGCTAAATCAGCTGGGGCAGCTGACTACCAACACCCAGAAAAAAGCCAGTCTGCTTAATGATTGCTTTGCATCAGTTTTTCACCAGCCCAAGGGGACCACCCTGCCTAACATGATGCAGAATGATCGGGGTGAAGATGAATATATGCCCACCGTTGGTGTGGATCTTATGAGGGAGCATCTTGAGACTCTGGACCCCCATAAATCAGCTGGTCCAGATAGGTTGCACCCAAGACTGCTAAAGGAACTGGCAGACATAGCACAGCCACTGGCAAGGATATTTGAGAATTCGTGACACTCGGGGGAAGTACCTGAAGATTGGAAGAGGGCCAAAGTGGTGCCCATCTTCAGAAAAGGGAGGAAAGAAGACCTGGAAAACTACAGGCCAATCAGTTTGACCTCCATCCCTGGGAAGATTTTGGAAAAAAATGATCAAAGAAACCATTCTTGATAGGCTAACAGAAGGCAGCATTCTGAGGGATAGTCAGCATGGATTTATTGCATGTTGGTCTTGCTTGACCAATCTCATTTCCTTCTGTGACCAGGTGACATATCACCTGGACAAAAGAGAAGAGGTTAATGTCATATATTTGGACTTTAAAAAAGCCTTTGACCTGGTGTCTCATGATGTTCTCATGGAAAAATTGGGCAACTGTGGCCTCGACTACTCCACAGTCTGATGGCTGGGGAACTGGCTCTGACGTCAGACCCAGAGTCCGTTCTCAGACCTGTATGCTTTAATGTCTTCATAAATGATCTGGACACTGGAGTCAAAAGCAGACTGGCCAAGTTCGCTGATGATAACAAACTTTGAGAAAGAGTCTTCACACTTGAGGATAGGCTGGTGATCAAGGCCGAACTTGATAGGACTGCAAGGTGGGCAGATAAAAACCTGATGGCATTCAATATGGATAAATGCAAGGTGCTTCACCTCGAGAATAAAAACCCGCATCACACTTATAGGCTCGGCAACGCTACACTTGCTAGCACCATGACCGAAAAAGACTTGGGGGTTATGACTGACCACCAGATGAATATGAGCCACCAATGTGAGACTGCAGCTGGCAAAACAGACAAAACTCTGGCTTGCATCTACCAATTCATCTCGAACAAGGCCCAGGATGTCATCCTCTCACTGTATTTGGCCTTCGTGAGGCCAGAGCTGGAGTACTGCATCCAAGTCTGGGCTCCACAATTCAAGAAGGACGTGGAGAAGTTTGAAAGAGTCCAGAGGAGAGCCACACGCATGATTGGGGGCTGGACTCGATGATATTCTGAGGTTCCTTCCAGCCCTAATGTCTATGAAATCTATGAAATCAGAGGGCAAGAGAACAGGCCTTATAAAGAAAGGCTGCGAGCTATGGGACTCTTCAGTCTGGAGAAGTGCAGGCTCAGGAGTGACCTGGTAGAAGCCTATAAGGGGTGTGCATCAGGATCTGTTCACCAGCACGCCCAAAGGCATAACAAGGTCCAAAGGTCACAAACTCCTCCAAGACCATTTTAGGCCGGACATAAGAAAAAACTTCTTTACTGTCCAAGCCCCCAGGTCCTGGAATAGACTCCCTCCAGAAGTGGCACAAGCACCTACTCTGGACTATTTTAATGGGGCTGGACCTGATAATTTTATGAGGTCCCTTCCAGCCCTAATGTCTATGAAATCTATGAAATCACTGTGCCCCCTTATAAATCCATAGTCTATCCACACCTTGAAAACTGTGCCCAGTTCTGGTCCTCACACCTAAAAATGGATATAGAAGAACTAAAGACAATCCAGAGAAAGACAACATGGATGATTAGGGGTATTGAGAGGCCTCCACCTGAGGAGAGATTAAAGAGGCTAGGCCTATTCAGTTTAGAAAAGAGATGTATGATAAGGGTTTACAAAATACTAAATGGAAAAGAGAAAGTAAGTAGGGATTTATGGTTTGCTGTCTCTCACAATATAAGAACTAGGGGTCATAAAAATGAAACTAGTAAGTTTAAAACAAACAAAATTTTGTTCTTTTTCACACAGTGGGACACTACATGAGACATTAGTGTGCAGTGGTTACTGTGCATTTATTTAGTACTTGTATAATCACTTCTCTTTATTAGCGGGGGTCTTCCAAGACATTTCTATCTTATTGTATAATCAAGTACTAAATAAACGTACAGTAACTAAAGTTACTGCACAGTAACACCGGCAAATGCTTTTTAGTGACACTATTGTACAGTAGCCTAATAATACTGGACAGTACTGTATTAGCACCCTTGGTACTGTGATGTGCTACTGTGCATTATTATTCGGCTACTGTATAGGTAGTATCTCGTGTAGATGCACCCAGTCTGTAATTAAAGTGTGAAACTCATTGCCAGTAGACGTTGTGAAAGCTGACAGTTTAGATTGGACAAGTTCTTGGAGGAAAGAGGCATCAGTAGCTACTGAGCATAGGTGGGAATTAGGGGTACAGTCTCTGAATGAGAACTTCCTAGACCTTAAATGCTGGAGGCTAACAAGTAACAGAGGAACAGTGGAAAAAAAACCCTAGTCATACCCAGTTCACATTTCCTTTCAACATCCACTCTCTGCCACTGTGTGATACAAGAGACTGGCAAGATGGACCTATGATCTTACCCAGTAAATGACAATTATTATTTTCTTATGGCTACAAGAAAGAGAGAAGGAAGGAAACAAAAAGGAGGACTGTAAAGGCTGAACCAGCCTTTTAATTGGGACTAATTCTACTGACAAGCAACCCTTAGTTTAAAAGAAAGCAGACATATGAGAACTGGTCCATTTAATTCAGCTAAGGAAGGTTTAAGGTAAAATAAACTCATACACAGATTTTAGGAGCTGTGCATCTGGGAAGAGAACTAACAAATTTGTGGTCCAACTCTTATCTGAAGGCAAAAGCTTAGAGCCTAGGACCCATGATCAATAATGAAGCTACATGGCAAGAAATAACAAAGTTTCCAAAAGAATGTTAGCTATATCACGAGACAAAGATAAAGAAAAAAATCACAGAAGAAATGTCTTTAAACTCTGAACAAGAAATGTGTTCAGAGTAAGGGAGAAGCAAGGTTTGTTTGGTAATTTCTTTTACTGTTTCAATGATATAGTTAATGAAATGTCAGACACAGGCACCAGGTGCCCTTTCTTAAGTCTGGCAAAGAAGATATTACTAAAATATTATTAAAATAGGTTTGGTAATATATTATTTATACACACACACACACACAATATTACATCTTATATAGAGAGATGTCTAAGATGTGATCAGATATCTTCGATATCTCTATAGAAAATGTAGTATCATATCATAAGATGTAATATCATACAATATATTATTAAATCAGTTATTACCAGACAAATTTGCTTCTCCCCAGGCCATCATAGCTATAACAAAACTAAAATCATACTGGAATAAGAAAAGTTAATTCAAATCTGTTGTCCTAGTTCAGTGTAGAGCTTCTTCTTAGACTCTTCCATACACCTACCCCCTGGACCTGTTCCTAGACCTTAACATGACTTGAGTTAAAACCCAAGTCTAAGCCCCAAGATCAATATCCTCTATAGGGGTATGGTCTTGAAGACATCCAAACAAGACCAAACAGCGCTGGAAATAGAAGTTGTCTTGTAACTGCTCCTGGGTTTACTAGTAAGACCAAGAAACTCAGATTTTTTCCCCACACAGTTTCCTTTCCTTTCCTTTTCTTTCCTTTCACAGTTTCTCCTTCTACATTTTACTTGTCAAGGACAGAAAGGGTCACCAAATTTGACAAAACTCACTGAGAAGAATCCTACAGAATTTCAGCACAGAGAACTACAGGTTATGCCCCCAGACACACATGAGGAAGTACAGAAACACTGAAGAAATGCTGTAGAGGGTAGACCACTGCTACAGGAATGCTTCAATTCAGACAAAGCTGACTCAGGTGCTTAGCCCTGTGTGACAATCATTTCTACTAACTGCACATGTAGATAGACTCTAAGACTTTGCACCAAGGTTATTTGAATTGATTTTCACCCCAGTGTCCATGGGCAGATCTAGAATTTTGAAAAGGGAGGGGGGTGAAGATGGTGAGGTGTATTATCACATATGAAACAACAGTTTTTACCCAGTTAAAAGTGAACTAGAAGCTTTACTAATATGCTAGGGCCCTCAGGCTATATTAGCCAGTTTAAGAATGAAGGAAAAACAAATATAACTCCATTGGAATGAATTAAGAACAATCTGCAGAGTTGTGAAATAGGAGCTTCATTACCAGGAACAGACAGCAGAATTTCAGGACCAAAATTAACTTGATTGGTGGAATATCAAGACCATTAAAAAGGTGAGAGGGTCATTAACACTTGTGCAATGAAGAGTTCAGAATTGATCAGGTAGATTATAACAAGCAATGAAATCAATTGACTCCCTCAGCACTGTCTGACTAGAAATGCTGCCAGGCAGCCAGGCAGTTGGTTTTAAACTTTGGGTGAGCAGGAATCAAATGGGGGTGAAAGTGTACCAGTACATTATCCCTGGATCCACCCTGGTGGTGATTGCTGCTTCATTACACATGTATATGTTGACTGGGAGCCCATTGAACATGAGGGTCAGGACTGTATGGGGTTTGAAAAGTCTATAACAAAAGCATTTTACTAAACCTGGCATGATAACAACAAAACTATTTCAAGAAACCACAAAGTTTGTAAATTAAGAGAAAGAAAGAGATGAGCCATTTTGAGACCATACCTCTCTTTCTATCTGGATATAACCTCACCTGAAAATCTGGGGACTTCCTTCAGTAAAATGAAATCCTTTGTTGCTTCTGTGTAGATGATCTATGGGTAATGTATTATATTATGTATTATAAATTTTGATGGGGTGTGTGTGTGTGTTCATCAAAATTTACTTTCCAAGAACAGCTGTAATTTACTAGGTACACTTGGACATAGAAATTGGGCTCATTCCAGTTAAATCTTCCAAAGAATTCAACAGATTTCAGAGTGGGGGAAAATTCTGAAGCTGTAAGATCACATGAGGAAGCAAAGCAACACTTAGGCTTGTGACTGATCCAAGCCATTCACTGTAAAAACTAGATCATCTGAAAGTGAAGGTATGCCAGCTGGCTTGCTTTAGCTCCTGCATTTGCAGGAGAGCAGATTAGAAAGCAGAATTTCCATTGCACAGAAAATCTTAACACTTCAATAATCATTTTCATTCCAAATCAGATTTTTTTAAATTTAAGGTAGAAGAACATTCTAAGAATCTTAATTCAGAAATGTCAAAGATTACTTTCTAAATTGTTGAATTATTATGTTATAGAACTGTAATACAATGTAAAAACTAAAGTTAACATAAAACAAGAATGGGACATACTGTATACATCCAAATGTAGTCATATATAAAATGACTCAAGCCACTGGTGTAAGAGGGCTACCATGCTGGTGAGCATGGCATATATTTTTAACATAAAGTAAAAGTAGGAATTAGTTACCATGAACAGATTCAATAAATGGAAATTAAGCTTAGATTCCCATGTGCAGATTTCAGCTCATGCGTTAGAATACCTCACAGGAAACCCTAAGCAATTCATTTTGGCAAGTTTCATGAAAATCTCTATTGAAACTAACCTATCCCCAAGAAAATTTTGAACTTCATAAAAAGCATTTTCACAAGGAAGGCTGTTCCACCTTTAAAATGTTGACCACCTCTAGCAGGTTTGCTATCGAGTGAGTACTCAGAATGCTGAGGAACGTCTGGTTCAGGTATTCCTTCGGAAGTGAATCAATTTGGATTTCACTTGTTTGAATGCTTAGTGGTTTAACCAGCTTGATCAACTGCAGTTAGTATTAGCTGATAGTCTAAAGCCTGGTTTGTAGCCAGAAGACTATATACCTTCCTAATAGTGTCCTTAAAAAAAAGTACTCAAAGTGAAATTATTAAGAACACAGTAAAAGCACTTCAATATAAACAGATTTATAAATGTGCACATACTGTAGCACAGAAAAAAGGAAGTAAAACCTTGGGGTCTTAGCCTAAATGGCAGGAAATATCCTTGCTTTTCTTTTAGCTTTACTAGGTTTAGGCTTACTGATTTCAGCCATTCACTCATACCTCTTCATATTTATTTTTATTTAAATATAATAAAGGACCTATCTGAGAACTATGCCTACTTCCTTCAATAACAGCTTGCTGGCAATGCACAAAGCAGTATATAGTACATTCCAAACCTGTCCAGAAAAATTCTGGGTGTTTCCAGAATCCAAACAGCTTAACTACATTGCAGCAAAATGAGACGTGGAAGGGCCTTCCAGAAAATGGCATACAGATAAGCACAGCAAGAAGCCCAATTAGCTTCAGCATTCCTGTTTCCACTTCTACAGCAGCAAAGCAAGAAGCAAGCAGTTTTTCAAACTTCTCTAAAACTAGAAGCTGATGGCAGTGAATTCTTTGCAAGCCAGATCTACAGCAGCAGCAAGCTCTTTTCAGCTTATTATTTTGGTGGCTTCTTAAGACATGTCAGCAGTTGTTGTTTTTTTGTTTTGTTTTGTTTTGTTTTGTTTTTGGGGGGGGGTTATAAAAAATGTATTTGCATCTGAAAATTTCTCCTTAACAATCTGGAAAGCTGTGCATTAGTTCAGAGCCAGAGATCAACAGCAGCAAAATGTTTAGCAATGAAAACAAATCTGATTTTGTATAGTTGGCTTGGAAAAAGATTACACAATCCAATAAATGTGAATGTGTCTACAGGATTTCTTTCTAAATAGAGCCCTATGTAAATGCAACGTGTTTATTTACGATGCACTAAGTGTCAAGGGTATATATGTAAAAGTACAGCATTTGGTTTGTTAGGCATCGGGAAAGTAAAAATGAGTAAAAAATGGAGTGACCCTAGAATAATGTTACTATATAAAGTAACAAGGACTGCAACCAGTTCTTTAGGATGATATTCACAACTAGCTCAAATACGCAGATGTTGTCTTTACAGTAGGTAAAAAAGGCATGATGACATCTAAACAGCAGGTGTAACCTTTTTGTAAATATGTCTTTTCAGTAAGTGTTTGGATACAGTGTTTCAAATGTAGGCAGAAAGTTTCAGATTTTTTTTTAAAGTCCAGAACAGGAAATTATTTGAGGTGGTCAGAAGGGACTCCAATCTACCTAAAATGAACACTTACATCATTGTCTGCTGTTACTTTCAGCTAGAGTTTAGAGCATGGAAAAGAAATTTGTATCCCTAGAAACATTAACAACAACAGGCTATTTTAATTCTTCAAGAAAGACTTGTATGAGGCAGCACCATGTCAGTTTTGTGGCAGGGTGTGGTCAGAGGGGGGTGGAGGTAGAGGCGGGAGGGGGGGTTCCTATGGTAATTGCTAACTTGCCAAAGTTTGGCTACCACATGATTTCCTTCCCATCTGAAATTCTGCCATTCAAAACATCCCTACCCCAACCCCATGTATTTACCCGAAAGGATATCTATATGTTTCCTCACTAAATGTCAGCAGGCAGCACGAAATGGAGGTGCCACCAGTTGACATACCAAATCTATTCCTATTCCCAGAAGACAACTGCATGTCGGCCCTTTCTACTGGTTAGGTTTCCCAGAAGACCCATCTGCTACTTCTTCTGGTGTCAGAGGAGGATTTTACATGGAATAAGAGAGTTACTGTTGTGCATTAAAAGGAACCCTGGACCAAATGTTGAACGAAACATTCCATTCCAGTGACAAACCACAATTTAGATTATCTGGTTCAGATTCCCCTGAATCTGTCTGTCTCACACAGTCTCACAGAATATAGTCCTATTTTTTATTTGTTTCTCCTTTTACTTCCATGTTTCCCATTTTCTGATGAAAAATTAGGTGTGAAAACTGCTAATGGACTTTGTTTTTTCTTAGGAATCAAAACTACTATCTCATAGAAGGAAAAAATGTTATTACTATGTTTCTAAGCCCATCAGTACAGCATTGTTGAAATGATCCTGACATCTCTGCATTTTTATCTTAATTAACTGAACATTTTCAGAAGTGGCCACTAATTTCTCTAGTTTTAAGGGGCCCAATCTGAGATAGTTTGGGATGGGTTTTCTCCGCATCTGATCTCCCACAATTCCACATGTAATCAATATAACAAGTAGACACTCAACACTTCTGTTGAAAATAAGGTCCAAAAGATTTCACACCATGTTCCCTTTAAACTGAAGCATTCCAAATCCTTGGGATAAACCTCTAAAAACTTGGACTCAATAACAATATTCTGAAAAACTTACTCAGGCTGAGTGCAATTGTAATAGGGAGCCAGAGGGCTCCTATTACTTTGAGAAGCTGCAGTAATCTGAGCTGGCTCCAGGCAGGCAAGTAGCTATTATTTGAACTAGTTGCTAACAGACCAGGCAGCAACCATCAGGCAGACTTGTAGCTACACAAATGGTGACTGTTCTGGGGAGTAACTTACCACAGGAACAGTTGTTGAGCCATAAGCTCCTAACAGGGCAGATCCATAGGCAGCAGAAACCCCAGAGCTACAGGCAGTTGAGACAAGCTCTAATAGGGAAATAGGCTGGCTAGCAAAAATAGGCTACCATGGCAGGCTAGCCAGCCAGCAAGCCCAATCAGAGACAGGGCTGATGAGGGTGGGACTTGAGAGCTCAAAGTCTGAACCAGGAGGTCAGTCTGACTGGGCAGGCTCTCAGAGAAGGAGCTCTGCCCTAAGATAGCTGTAGCTCAAGTCATGGACTAAGACCCTGTGACTACAGGGACTGAGAGTAAGGGGCTGAGAACTTATAAGAAACTTAGCCCCAGATGAGAAATGCTTTGCCATGCCACCAGCATGCTTAGAGCTTTGAGTTATAGTTAGTCAGCTAATTCTTTTGTTATTATTTATACCAGTGGACCCGATTGGGACTGAAGGGGAGGTGGAGGTCCCAGCAGTGCCCAGTGGGCATATAGCTACTTTGAGCCTTGCCAGGGGCTGAGCTCAAGGTGCTGGCAGGCAGTGACCAGGCAGAAATTTACAGCCTAGACAATAGCCAGGGGACCCAGGGCCCAGGAAGGGCAAAAACCAGAGCCAGGGACACAAGGCCCAAGAGAGGCTAAGCCAGAGCCCTGCAGGGTGAGACTCAGGCTGGAACCTAAGAAGCCAACGCCAGAACAGTAGGTTCAGGCTAAGAGGGCCCCTGCCAGAGTAGAGGGGCAGAGGCTGGGAAGGCTGAGGTCCTGACAAGGGAGCAGAGGCCTGAAGTGGCTTGGTTGTTTTGGGGCAAAGTGCATACTTACATGATGATTGGTAACACCTGCAAGGCATAGGCATGGCTGTAGGGACAGTCAGAGACCATGAGATTAGCCATTAAGGCGATTAGTGCCCCTGAGGTATGGATGAGCCAAGAGGGCCTACCTAATATTTGGAAGCTTGCTCTGGGACCCTGGGCAGCCTCCCTTTCTCCCAGCAAGGCATGACAGGTGAGAGGGTAAAAGAGGGAGTGTACCTAGGAAGTCAGAACAAGACAGGAGTTACAAGGCCACCAGGAGGTGTCAGGGCCACCCCTGAGGCCCGATCCTGCAACAGCAATAAATTAGTATGGTGCAGATACTGCAAAGAAACAGATGCTCCCATTATTCTCTATTCTCTTACAATTTGGCACCGTGTTGAAGACAATAGGAATGCTAATGGAAACATGACAGCATAGTGTATAGCATGGTCTCCTACACAGTGGGATTTGTTACAGTTTAATGATAAAATGGTAAGGAATATGTTTCTAATAATTTGTGCCTGCATTTATGTTAATTTTCATCGTACTGCTATTTGTGAGAGGATGTTGGCAAATATACAGTAGTTAAATTCATTAAAGTCAAAATTCCTCTCCCTCTCAGCAGGATGTAGAACAGACTTACACACACCCTATTTCTGTTAACCAAACGGTGCACATAAAAGTTTAATTGGAAGACCAAATATTTAGCACAGAAGTCAGTGCTTATCCACTGCTATGCTCTTAAAATTTGTCCCTAAGTATTCCCAATAAAAGACAATTTCTACCAATTTCCCAGAAATGCTATGGATCATAGGAATAGGTGAAAGCAAAAATATACCTGCTGCTGATTTGCTCTTACAGGTGTCACCAAAATAGTCTGCATTTAAAAGGTCTTGTTTAACTGAATTAAAAGTCCCTTAACATCTTCAGCAAATCAAAATGTCTGACAATACAAGAACCCAAACTAGAGATGAGTCCAAGCCCCAAAGTTCAGTTCCAAATCTACAATGACAGTGGTATTATTTATAATTTGTGGTTTGGCCTGGGCATATCTCTGATGACCCCAAATTAAGAAATTCCTGGGTTTGATTCCAAACTAGGATGAACATACAGGTTGGTTCTTCTTGCATCCAGATCATTTGATCCATTACTGATTGAGATATGTGATTCAAATTACTGAAGAAGGACTAAGACTGTCCTTCATTTTGTACAATGTATAGGGATTAAAGTCTTTCTGCAAAACTACACCACTACAGAGTACGTCAAGGCATAAACTTGTATTCAAAGACACTACCCCCTGCTAAAGGTGGCTCCCATTGGGAGTTCCAGATGAGGCCCCTTCACTACAAAATACTGAGGTACAAATGACTGCTTCCTTTGCAGGGAGAGGGTTTTTTTTATCTAATCTCAAAGTGCAGTGTGAAACCTGATCCCATGGCTGGGGGTAGGGACTGGAGTGGAGCAGGAGGGAGAGGAAGACAAGAGGAAATTCTAATGCCAACAGAAGAAACACACCAGAAACACTCCATAGGTATGTTAGGTTATAATTAATGGCATGAGGTTACAACTTGCAGCTGACACTGGTTACAGTAAAAGGTCAGGGATGGGTATTTGCTGATTTGGAAATTAGTCTGAAACAGTCTTTCTCCACCCCCACACACACACTCCCCCTGGCTTACACCCTCTGATCAGTGCAGCATTCTTTATGTAATTACCTTATCCTTTTTCTAGTTTTAAACAGCAGGCAATACTCCCAGTAACACATTCATTCAGTGCTCTTCACCGCTGCATCTCTCTTCCCCGGTTCTTCCTGCTCCTCAGCCCTGGCTTACCCTTCTCTATCTTGTCTGTGGGGCAGGTAATGTCACTTATTATGAGTATGTACAGTGCCTAGCACAATAGGCCAGATCTCAGCTGGGGGCTCTAGAAGCTACTGTGATATAAAAAGTTACTACTTAGCTATTAGCCTTCGACTGAGAGGCAGACAACAGGAACGCAAATACTGAAATGAGTCTTTTTTTCTTCCTTCTCCCAGCTGGTAGAATATTAATACTCAGGCTGCTGAAGAAATTTCACTCTCAAAGAGTTTCACTTAGACGCTGAGAAATCTGCATTTGTATGGGAAGTTTAGAAAAGACGATAGTTGCTATAACGCTGTGAGCATTTGTTTCTCATTATAAAAATTTCCACAACAGAGTTACACATATGCAACATGGCTAAGATTATGCCTGGGGCCATAAAACAAGAACAATGCATGATTACACTAGGTGTTTTACAAACATAGAGTAAAGAACTTAATTGAAGAGCTTAAAATATGCATAACCTAAACAAACAACAGGTAGGAGAAAGTATTATGAGCCTCATATTAGAGATAGGGAAACTGAAGAAATTAGGGGCAAGAGTCTATTCCACCTATTTGCATGTAAGTGAACTGGGATGGAATTCTATTCCACCCAGCTTGGGTCCCTGAAAAACCATTAATGAAAAGGTGGGCATATCCTCCTTCTCCTCACTGGTTTTTCAAGACTTCATCTTAAAGGAAATTCATAGTGTGCTACAAAAGTAGATAAATAGATTTTCTGGAGGCCTGAGCAGGGTGGAGCCAAATCACACTTAGACCTTGAAGTCCCCTTAGATGGCTAATAGGTGAAATAGTGTCTAACCCGAGGTGATTTTTTTCAAGGTCATGCAATAAGATAGAGGTAGGACACTGGGAACTGAACATAAATATTTTGAGCCTCCATCAAGAGCTTCCAGCACAACCTTGTCCTTTTTTCCAGTAGCAGAACGTTAAGAGAACAGAGAGTAGATCCTCTCAGGGTTTCCTCTTGCTTTCATGGGCAGTTTTATCACTGTTTGGAAAGACACGGAGTATGCGCATCAGGAGAAACTAGTGTCACCATCTGCCTGAAATTCAGCATAAAGTCATGTTAATAAGAGTTTTTTATTGAGTTCAGCACTAAAAATAATAGTAAATATCCAACTTAAATGGCAGTCTTGCAAGAGCACATGTAGCAAGTCAGGAGTATCACCAGTAAAAGCAACATTGAGCTGATGGATAGCTAGCTGCTTTGTGAAAGCTGGCTGCACACACTGTTTTGCTATACAACATGGCTCATAAAACTTAAAAGCTATGTTGTACAGTGTGACCTGAATGACTTTCTGTTCAGCTTCAGTAGGAGGATAATTAAAAAACAATTGTGAACTTGGAAAGATAACACTTTCAATCCACTGTGCCGCCTGATGGCCACACCCAAATTATGTTAAATACAGCACACTTCAGGCATCTTCATTTTTAGTATAGAAGCATGACCTGGGAGACTACAGGTATCAGAATTCAGTTCTTCTGGTTTCTTGCACCCTAGTAGACAGTGGCTTGCCAGAATTTATCATCTCCATGGGTGTTACCCACATATTAAAGATGGAGATGGTGTCCAGTTTAAGTGCCAAGGATTCGGATCCAAGTCTTTTAGACTGTAGTTACATTTCCTCTTCCACACTGGGTGGTACGAGGGCTATACTTGTCAAAGCTAACCTTCCCAGGTAGAGACTGGGAGGGGCACTGTGGAGCTTTTATATATATGTACACACACACACACACACACACACACACACACACACACACACACACACACACACACACACAGAGTTAGGTGAAACCGGTCACCATGAGACACATCTCTTGCTACCAGTGAGTGATCAGAATGCTATCTAGTACTAGGAATAAAAAGGGGGAAAAAAACCCGTGGGAAGAATGAAATAGCAAAAGCTGACACTTTCTGGAAATGTGAATGACAACTAAAAAGGGCTCAAACAGCACTTCATTCTGCCTCTTCAAAATATGGGTGCCAACACAAAAGGAAAACAGTTGAAAAGTGCTCTTATTTTTGCCATGGTAGTCAGTTCTGAAGAACTTGACATGTTAACCAGATTAATAGCTAACTCAAGCATAGCAGTTTCTCAAGACTCTCAACGATGAGAGTCTTCCAGTAAATAGGGAAGTCATTGGTGAGTCCAGAGATCAATATAAGATCCACATAATGGACTGAAGATGTAGCAGATAATTCTGGGAGAAAGGCGTAGATTCTGATGATGCTGGATCACAGCCTTTTCCCTTTGTCCCTCTCACCTATCCACCTCCATAGTAAGATAAGTTTGCTCAAAATGATCAATGCCTTTGTGAGCAGGTGCCAATCAACTCACTATTGTCCATTTTTTTTGCTTACCTGCCACGCCTTTGTGGGAGAAAAGAAAAGATACCCAAAAAAGGGTTGACAGCAAACCACATCATCAGGTATTTGGTGCTCCAGTCTCCACCACCTCTTATACCAGGGGCAGGCAAAATACAACCTGTGGGCCAGATCCAGCCCACCAAGCCATTCTATCCGGCCTGCAGGGCCCCTAAAAAGTTTTATCTGCTCCTTGCTGCCTGTCAAGTATCTGCCTGCTGCAGCTTTCATTGCACATGGCCGGCTGCTCCAGCACTACATGGCCCTGGGTGCATTCCCTGACCATAGGGCCATGCTAGTACCCCAGAGTCAGGAGCGGGAGGTGGGGGTGGTGTGTGTGTGTGTGTGTGTGTGTGTGCATGCGCACAATGAGGAAGAGAGAGACAGTGTGTGTCCCTAAAATGAAGGATGGGGAGAGAGAGATAGAGAGAGCAATGAAGGAACGAGAGTGATTGAGTGTGTGTGTGTGTGTGTAGTGAGAGAAGCACTGTAAAGGGCCACATGGGTAGCCCCACCCCTTGACAGGTGCCTCGCACCCTGGTCACCATCTTGGGACTGGAAGTTCCACCCCCTAACCCACACCTTGCAACCAGAAGTCCCCCCACCAGGCCCCCAAAAATACTCCTTTCAGCAAGGGGTTTTGCCATCTCAGAACCAGAAAAATACCAAATTTTATTCTAACAAAACAAACATCTACAATATTCATTCATTTGATTTCAATATTTTTGTCCTGATTTACATGCGTTTGTGTAGTGTACACAAAGGTGATTGCACAATAGCTTAAAATGAAATCTTACTCTTCTATATTGTGGGTAGGTGGAGGGCATGGGACATGTTGTGGGTATGTGGAACAGGGTGTGGAGTGAGGAAGCATGTGGTGGGGTGTGGTTATGTGGGTGGGTATGGGGTTTGTTGGGGGTTGTGTGGAGGGGAGGGTGGCTGGTGTATGTGAGGGGTATGGGTATGCAGGTCTGCATGTACGGCAGTGCAAGGGGGGTGTGGGTGCATGTGTATGGCGGGGTGTGCTTCTGGGACTTGCCCTATAAACACAAACACACACACACACTCTCCCTCTGCCTCCCTCCCTCATTGCACACACATACTCTATGCCTTTCTCACTACACACACACACACACACACTCTGCTTCCCTCACTACATACACACACTCACTCACTTTCCTTCCCTCATTGCTCTCTCTATCTCTCCTCCTTCCTCATTACAGGGACACACACATAGTCTCTCCCTCCCTCATTGCTCACATGCATGCACGCACACACACACACACACACACACACACATTGTGTGCCTCTCTCATTACACACAAACATGCACACACATACACACACATCCTCCCGCTCCTGGCCCCAGGGTACCACCGCAGCCCCGTGGTTGGGCAATGCAGCCAGGGCCTCGTGGTGCTGGAGCAGCCAGCCGCATGCAGTGAAAGCTGCGGCAGGCAGAGAATTCCAGTTGGGGGGGTTGGGGTGGGAGGGGGTTGGGGCCAGACTGGCCTTGCTGATGAGTTCTGGCTTCCCCTGGGTCCTACCATCCCTGGCTCCTGTCATCTTTGACAGGCAGCAAGGAGCAGATAAATATTAAACTTCTAAACCTTTTAGGGGCCCCACAGGCCACACAGAATGGCCTGGGGGACCATATCCAGCCCACGGGCCATATTTTGCCTTCCCCTGTACTGCACAGTAGCCTAATAATACTGTGCAGTAGCATATTAGCACTTAGTGCTAATATGCTACTGTGTATTAGCTACTGTGCAGTCAGGGTCTCACGTATATGCACCTGGTGTTGCTCATAGCACATCTCCTGAAACTGTTTGACAACAAAGATCATGTCTGATGTACTTCTGAGTGGTCTGGAACTACATTGAGACACAAACAGAATCTTATTCTATCTTCTTTCTTGAATATGGTTACAAGTCTGGCATCTCTCAAGTCACTGGAAATCTGTTCATGTTTCTAGATTTTCAAACTAATGGCATGTAGTTGATGAGAGAGGTTTTTTGTTTGTTTCCGCCCTACCCTAACCATGCTTATAGATTTCAGCTGATATTCCGTCATACCCATGTGCTTTGTTGTTCTTCTGCTCAATGGCTTTCAAAGCCTCTTGACAGTTTGGTGGATCTGCAAGGAACTCCTTAATAGGGTGTTTGATGGAATGGTTTGATGATATTATCTTTAACATTAGAAGCTTGGTTCAGAAGCTCTTGAATGCGTTCTTTCAATCATGAATTGATGGTAGAGCTGTCTGTAAAGTGTTGCTCTATCCTTGGACCTCAGAAGGATGACTTCTTATGTGCTCAACCCATAGATAAATTTTGATTGCACTAAAGAAACTATGCATATCATGACTCAACAGATTTCTAGATCTCTTTTGCTTTGTCCACTCACCACTTGTTCTTTTGATGTCAAATTTTCCTCTGGGTTTTGGCTTCAATGTGGCGATAAGTGCCTTGCTTCTGTTAGGAGAGAATGTCATTCAGACAAGCTTTGAAAACTCCTTTTTCTGTCAATGAGGAGGGTAGCCATGGCATTGTATTAAAGACATTTGAGGAAGATAGGACTGTATTTATGAAACATATGAGAGAAGTATGTTTTTAAACAGATGATGTAATAAGGTGTGAGGCGGGCTTGCCTATCTCTGCCTGCTTCCTTGGTAAACCCACCAATCAGAGACCAGCAGGGGAGAAACCTCAGGAGGAGTCTTCCATGCCCCTACGCCAGGCTGAGGTGAAGAGTGGACCTAATTGAAGACTGTGCTCCACCTCCCCCTGACTGGCCAGGCTTCAATCTTGTGGCGGAGCCCCAAAAGCGTTTATAAGGAGCTGAGTGTATAGCACATGAAGGAGACAACAAGAGATAGAGAAGAAAGAAGAAGCTGGGACTGAGGAAGAGCTACCCAGGGGCGCTTCCAGTTGCCCTGAAGAGTCCAAAGACTTCACCAGCAGATGGGAGCAGCAGGCAGCCACGTCCCCAACCCCTTGCTGTGAAAGAGTGCAGAGAGCCAGTGCAGGTGTCACTGCACGGACGGTCTGAGAGGGACCGGGACCTTGGGACCTGCTCCAGGCAGCTTGGGTCTCTAACCCCGGCACAAGGCTGGCACCATTGTAAACGTCACTGCACGGTGAGCCATTGACAGGCCAAGGGCCCTTGGACTGGGCAGGGGGTGGTTCAGTCCCCATTCCCCACTGCCGGGCATGAGGCCCCATGGGCAGCACAGACTCCACAGTGCAATGGGCCTGTAAGGAAGCCCCAGCCCTGGGCACTCACGAGGCAACCCAGGCCCGCAACCTGCTGAGAAGGCTGAGCCATCTGGTCGTGTGAATGAGCCACACACCCCATGAGAAGACTGAGACAGAGCACCTGCTGTAGGAGCTGTTTGCCTAGCTGGGAATGAATCACTGGGAACCCTTGCTGGACCCCTACTCACTGGGAAATGCGAGTTCTTGGGCTAGGGGTTTCCCACCAGGGAGGGACACAGTAGATAGCTACACAGAGTGGGTTTATGCTAGAGAAAAAGAGACTCCTCTAGAGGAGGGGGGTATTTGGGATTGCCATATATTTTGGAGTGTTTATTGACTGTTTGTTGTGCTTTAGATTTTGGGGTGCATACCCATTGATTGTTGGGACATACTTACCGTCTGAGGCTCCGTAGGCAAGGTTTCTCTTGTGGGTCTTGGGGATTGCTATACTTACCTGTTCTATTATTTGCTGACTTGAATATATTATATGTAAATATTGATCTTTATCATCTATTCAGTTATTCTATCCCTTCCCCTTTTATTCTGCACCTGAATAAGCCATGTATACAGTTAAACTACTGTGACCTGCTCTTCTGCTATAGAGACACTGGAGAAGGGGAAACTGAGCAAGCTGCAGTTTCCATCTCCAGCACGT
>NW_005842649.1:859791-865266 GCF_000455745.1 Alligator sinensis | reverse complement strand
AACATCCCCTTCTATTGGAGACGGGAGTACACACTCCGGTACACCCAGGTTACAGGTGATCTTAGCTGCAATAAAGATGCACATGAATGAAAAATATTGATAAAAACAAATGGGGAAAATTACAGTTTTTAATAGTATCAGTGGAAAAAGAGAACCCATTAAAATCACGTCAAGCTCCTGGTCTTATGAATAAAGTACAATTTTTGGAGGGAGAAGAAAGCTGAGGGCTTGTCTACATAGGGAAGTGAAGAAGTGAGTGTGTTCTAAGCTAAAAATGTGAATTTACAATGTACCAGGTATTCAGTGCCATCTCCCTACTCTTGGTATACAGTAAGAGCAAGATGCTTACTCCACTTTCTAAGGAGAATAACCCACTTTACACAAAGATACTTTGTAGAGCAAAACAGGGATCTGACTCCTTCTTAGAGCACTGAGGCACCTCTCTACTTCTTTCTGGGAAGACTATACAATACAGTCCTTTCTCCTGTGGCTATCACTCAATCTAGGTATTACGTCAGTCGCATGGAACTTTATAACTGTTCTTTATGCTATTATATGGCATTGTCATTATCTGCCTTTAGGGCCAATTGGACTGAAGTTGGGGAAACACAGGTTGCATCAACAGGAGACACTGTGCAGAAGACTAATTCTACTGTGCATAAATGCTGCAGGCATAGACTGTGCAGTAGATTTAGCCTAATGCACAGCAGCATCACAAAAACCCCATTCATATACACTAATGCAAAGTAGTGCTGAGTACGGTGCATTGTTAGTGCCTGTCACTACAGGTACTAAACTTAATGCACCGTAATTACAGTGCATTAATGAATGCATAGACATGCCCACAGGCTACTTCAAGTCCTGACTGCAACTGAGAACACTTTGCAGGAAGTGTTTTGAGTTTCAACAAGCCCACAGACCAAACAGAAGTTCACTGTTAGTTCCAGTGGGAAGGAGAATCTAGCTTCTGGCTGGGAGCCTACATCCTGTTTCCCTTAGCAAGGGCTTCTCCTTTCTCCGAGTCTGTTCCTGTTTCTCCCTGGAGGTGGAAGGGGGGAATGGAGCAGAGGGAACTCTTTTTAGGTGTTCCCCAGCCAGTGCTTGAGGGTGGGGTGGGTGAATTGGACCCCCCACACACCTCAGGAGGGCTCTAATACATCCACTACACCCTCCAGCGGGGGCTGAAAAAACCCCAGGCCAAATTCCCTCTGCTCCCTTTACCCCCTCCCATTCTGAAAAGAGCAACAGGCTGGGAGGCAGCACAGACAGAAATTGCAGAAGACACTATGTTTCTGATCCCTCATGCAATGATAGTTCAGATTTTCACCCAATCGGCTATTTTTGAAGCAGTCTGCAGCTTTGCACTTGTGTTTGGTTATGGCTATAGACCACTTTCTGTGGCCAGATCAGGTGAAAATTGTCATTTCTGTCAGTGACCTCAGTGTTTGTCCACTACAGGTATATCTTTGTTACATCCTACCTTTGGTATTGCCTTTACCTGGGAAGCTCCCTCTCCAGTGGGAGATGGCAAATCACATGACACCTACAGAGCTTCTACTCTTTCTCTTTCTCCACCTGAATTGAGTCTCCCTTCCTGGTTCCCAGTCTCTGTAGCCCTAAATTGGGCAGAGCTGGAAGTAGTCAACCAGCTAGAACTTAAAGGGACCTCCCCTTGCATGTTACATGAGGGCCTATTAGTGTATGGGGTTTATAAACCACATAGCACACTCCTATGCACACAGGAAATTAGTATTGTATATCTAACATCCTGTAAATTCTCACTTTTAATTTCTTGCACACTACTTTGCCCTTATGTAGGAAGAGGCTGAGGACATATCCCAAGGGATAGAAAAGCTAGACAATTGTGAGGCAGGTGAGTTTTTAACTCTGTTCTTTACTGTGTTAAGAACAGAGTTGAAAGAGCTCATCAGCCTAACAATCCATGCCCCTAGGCAGAAACTGAAAGTGTATAGGCTCATATTGTTCTAGGAAATCACAGAGCAATTAGACAAACTGCCAGAGCAGGTACATTCAATTGGTCATTGTAGAAAAAATATGGAAATGTTGGCTTATGTATTTAGTCAAAAGAATTAAATGAAAAAGGATTTTTGACAAGATGACTGATTCCAAATATTTTTCTCTGCTTGAATGAGTCAGAAGGGTTCTGGCAGGTACCCTTAGAAAAACAGCCTACATGTTTGTGCACCTTCCCCTTATGTAAAACCCTGCTTCTGCAGACTATTTGGGTTGTGTCAGCATCCAATATTTTTCACCATAAAGTACCAAATAATATGATGGCATAGAGCAGGGACAGGCAAAATACAGCCCAACGGCTACATCCGGCCCACCAGGCCATTCTATCCGGCACACGGAACACCTAAAAAATTAGTAAATTAATATTTATTTGTCCCGGCTCCCTGTCAAAGCTGGCTGGAGCCAGGGGTAGTAGGACCCAGAGGGAGCCCTCAGCAGGCTTGTAGGCTTGAGCAGCCAAGCCCTGCCCACCCCCCGCCTGCCCCTGTCCTGCTCCAGCAGGCTGTGGCTCCCGGCTGCATCCTTGGACCACAGAGCATGGAACCACGCTGATAGGGATGTGTATGTGTCTGCACACACATGTCGACAGGCACAGGGGCAGAGTATGTGCATGTCTGCAGGCACAAGGCTGTGTGTGTGTGTGTGTGTGTGTGTGTGTGTGTGTTCATAGGGTGAGTCCCACATGCACACCCCTCCATACACATACACCTACACCTCCACTTGCACTACCATACACAAACCCCAGCCACCCTCCCCCCATACCCACCCACAGCCCACATACCCACACATGCACAATCCCCACAAACCTATACCCACACCCCACCATATACAAGAATAAGACTTCATTTTAAGCTATTGTGCAGGCACCTCTGCGTACACTACACAAACACATGTAAATCAGGACAAAAATATTTTTTGAAATCAAATTCATGAATGTTGTAGATGATCACTTTTTAGAATATAATTTAGTATTTTTCTGGTTCTGAGATGGCAAAACCCCTTGCTGAAAGGAGTACTTACAGGGGCAAGGAGAGGGACTTCTGGTGGCAAAGGTCAGGGGTTAGGGGGTGGGACTTCTGGTCACAAGATGGCAACCAGGGGGCTGGGCACCTTTCAAGGGGTGGGGCTACCCATGCAGCCCTTGACAGCTTGCCAAAGCTTGGTAAGCAGCCCTCCATCCAAAATAATTGCCCGCCCTGGCATAGAAGGTGCAATAGTGTACATAATTAACCTTTTGATATTAGGAAAACTAACAAAAGAGCATGAGCAGAGTTCCAAGCAGCTTTGAAAAAGAAAAAGAGCTGCCAGGCTAAAGCTAACAAAACAAAAATATAAATGCCATGTAGTACAACTAACAAGCCTATAAAAATACCAACAAGGTTGAGGCCATCACCAACATATCCATCTCCAGAGACAATGAAAAATTATAAAGATTCTTTTGAATGTTGTACTCCATAGACAAGTTTATGCATAACCTAATTTCCTGGCTACAAAAAGACATACAATGGATATGAGATGCAAATCTTAATAAATAAATTAACTACTTCAGTTTGCAAAATAAGTCCCAGTCCTGTGGCACTATAACCATAAGCTAAGTTGTTCACAAACACTTTTATAAGAGTATGTCTGAAACTGAAAAGTAGCTTTTGTACATATTAATCTGATTAAACAAAAGTGTGGAGTCAAGCATAAATTATGATTTCACAGATTTCATAGACATCAGGGCTGGAAGGGACCTCGGAAGATCATCGAGTCCAGCCCACAGCCCAAAGGGCAGGAAGTCAGCTGGGGTCATAGGATCCCTGCAAGATAAGCATCCAGTTTCATCTTGAAGGTGTTCAATGAAGGCGCTTGAACCACCTCCGGTGGCAGGCTGTTCCAGACCTTGGGGGCTTGGACAGTAAAGAAATTCTTCCTTATGTCCAGCCTGAAATGGTCTTGAAGTTGTTTGTGACCATTCGACCTCGTCATCCCTTGGGGCGCTCTGGTGAACAAACGTTCCCCCAGATGCTGGTGGTCACCCCTGATAAACCTGTAGGTGGCCATCAGATCACCCCTGAGCCTGCGCTTTTTCAGGCTAAAGAGCCCCAGGGCTCTCAGCCTGTCATCGTAGGGTCTGCTTCCCTGACCTCTGATCATGCGCGTAGCTCTTCTCTGAACTCTCTCAAGCTTCTCCACATCCTTTTTGAATTGTGGAGCCCAAAACTGGACACAGTACTCCAGCTGCGGCCTCACTAAGGCCGAGTACAGGGGGAAAAAGGATTGCCAGAGTTTCTCCTCAGGATGAGTGTAGTGGGTTGGGAAATTACTTAGCTCAAACAGTCTCTCAGTGATTGTTTAATGTCTCTGTATCCAGAACAGTAAACAAACACATGAATAGCAGGGGGACTTTTCCCAGACCCAAAGAGAGTCCCCAGGCTTGGTTTTCCTACTGATAACCTGCCCTCTTGCCTCCAGCAATTTACAGTCTCTTCGTCAACTCACAGTCTCTCAGTGTCTTTCAGCATTCCTCATGGTCTCTAGCAAAATTCTAGGAGAGAGGCACTCCTGGCATGGTTCTCAGGGTTCATCTAGCAGCCAACCCACCTGTATGTGCATGCTCACTGTCTCTCAGCTCTCCCCACTTTCCACTCTGTTTCTGGGAGCCTTTTTGTCACTCCCCCTGTGCCAACTAACTATCCTTCTCAACTGGCTCAGTCCTCTGAGACAGGCTTACAATTAGTTTCTGCCTGCCTGAAGCTGGGATGCAGCTTGAGGTGTGCAGCCTACTACAATTGGACTTCCAGAACATACTTAAAGCTATTAGCTACAAGGTGGCCAAGACAATATATTCCCAGTACCTACATCAATGTAAAGGCTGATTTATGATTTTGACTAAAGGAACCAGCATGATGGTCCCTTAGGACATTACAGAAAAATATTAAAAGGATACAGGAAGTTCATTTAGGGATTAAGAAAATAAAACAGAAGGGCTACAGACATTTTATATTGGCCTCAAATAATCACAAGATGATAACTTGTGAAAGAAATAGAGGTCAAATCAAGCAAAGATCCCATATTGTTGTTACACAATGGGTGTGTCTACAGCATGATGGTCCCTTAGGACATTACAGAAAAATATTAAAAGGATACAGGAAGTTCATTTAGGGATTAAGAAAATAAAACAGAAGGGCTACAGACATTTTATATTGGCCTCAAATAATCACAAGATGATAACTTGTGAAAGAAATAGAGGTCAAATCAAGCAAAGATCCCATATTGTTGTTACACAATGGGTGTGTCTACAGATGCATTAGATCTAGGAGCAGTTTACTCATGATTCATAGATTCATAGATGTTAGGGTCGAAAGGGACCTCAATAGATCATCGAGTCTGACCCCCTGCACAGACAGGAAAGAGTTCTGGGTCTAGATGACCCCAGCTAGATGCATATCCAACCTC
>NW_005842649.1:858524-858971 GCF_000455745.1 Alligator sinensis | reverse complement strand
TGCTGGACATTTTTCCTCCCTAGGTGCAGCACTTTGCATTTCTCCTTGTTGAAGTGCATTCTGTTGTTTTTTCCCCACTTGTCCAACCTGTCCAGGTCTGCTTGCCGCTATTCTCTGCCCTCCGGTGGAGGACAGAGTACACTTCACTCCCTCGTCCAAGTCGCTGATGAAGACATTAAAGAGTATCGGTCCAAGGACCGAGCCCTGCAGGACCCCACTGCCCACACCCTTCCAGGTCAAAACCGACCCATCTACCACGACTCTCTAGGTGCGACCCTCTAGCCAATTCGCCACCCACCGGACTGTGTAGTCATCCAAGTCACAGCCTCTTAACTTGTTCACCAGTATGGGGTGGGATGCCGTATCGAAGGCCTTCCTGAAGTCTAAGTATATGACATCCACCCCTAATCCAGTGTCCAGGCGTTTCGTAACCTGGTCATAAAAAGA
>NW_005842649.1:810371-857656 GCF_000455745.1 Alligator sinensis | reverse complement strand
TATTATTAGGTGATCACTGTCCCCCAGATGGCCACCAATCTGTATGTCCCCTACCATGTCATCCCCCGTTGCCAATATCAGATCCAGTAAGGCATTCCCCCTAGTGGGACCGTGTACCTCCTGTGTCAGGTGGAGGTCCTGTACACAGGTTAGAAACCTGCGTGAATAGTGGGACTTTGCTGTCTGCGTCTCCCAGCAGATGTCTGGGTAGTTTAGGTCCCCCATGACTACCGCCTCCTTAGCTTTTTATGAGTAAACTAGTCACGCATAAACCCTCCCAGGCAGACATCCACACATACAGGGAAGTGGGAGCAGATTTGCTGCTAATGGCAGCAAACTGCTCCCAATTTCTGGGGCCCTGCAATGGCCCCTGCCACCACCAGTAGGATCTCTAGGTTCCCCCTGGGTGCTAGCCCAGGGGCTAGCAGGGAGCACAGGGCCAGCAGACAGCTGTCTCCTGGCTGGAGCTGATACATTGCACCCTGTCCATGGGGGGGGGCTCCTGCCTGCTGCTGGGGCAGGGACAATGTCCCCCTGACCCAGGAGAGGAAACTCCTGGCCCCAGGTCCCTGATCAGGGGCAGGGGACTTGGAAAGAGCTGCAGGGGAGGGGCAGGTCCCAGCCCCCTGCCCTGATCCACCACTGATAAGGATTGTGGAGATAAGGATCTCCCAGCCTCCACTCCCTAATCATGATCTTGGAGCAGGGGCCATGGAGCTCCCCAGGGCAGAAGCCCTGCCCCCTGGTGGCTGGCTGACTGGGAGCAGATTTGCTCCCAGTCAGGTGTCTACACGAGTGCTACTGTGCAGTAACTAATTGCAAGTAAATATGTTACTTGCATTTGAAGGTAGCAAATTTACTTATGATTAGAGAGGTTTATTGTGCGGTAAGCTTATGCACATGTAGACAAACATGCTTACTGTGCAGTAAACTATGCTACTGGGCAGTAAAGCATTTCATGTAGATGCACCCAATAAACTGGCTCTCTGAAACAAAGCAAACATAGATTTGTTTACATTGGCTGGAAGACACTACATGCCTGTCTAAAACATCTCTGATATAACCTTAACAGAAGTAAACAAGCGGTTGCGCATATCAAATTGGTTTTCAGTTGATATGATATACAAAATCAAATAACATCTGACAAAGGATCTTGATTTAATGGGAATGAGTTCAAACAGTCTTCAGTAAAAAGTGAAAACTCATAACCCCATTATCTATGATCAAATGGGTTGCAGGGATGGGGATGTGATGGAACTGTACCAAAAAACTGTCTACCAAAAAAGGCTACAGAGTCAGACTCTAATCTGTAGTTGTTAAAATTAAAACACACCAATAATGAAACATGGGTTTTCACATGCTGTGACTTCATTCAACAAAAAACTGAAAACAAGAATGCCTGCACTGTTAGGGCACTTGTACACGTGACAAAATTGCCCTTTTCAGCAGTTTAATTGCTCTTTTTTAGTGATTTAATTGCATCACAGTTTACACCTGCAGCAGTGTATTGTGATTCAATTTTGTCACACTATACACATGTGGTGGCATACTGAAATTTAAATGACTTTGTTATGTAGCAAAGTAAAACACATCTGATGTATTTTAGTTTGCTACATAACAAATTGCAGTGACACATCCATCCCTGAGCTTCCTGGGCTTTTAGGACACTAGGGCTGTGCAAAATTTCAGTGGCTGTTTTGTTTTGACACTGTTTCAAGTCATTACGAGCTGGAAACAGGGAAATCAAAACAAAACCAGGGCAGTTGAAACGTTTCGAGTTTCGAAGCTGAAGCTGGGCTTGCCTGCAAGGAAACAGAAAATAAGGAGAGGGAGGGAACAGAGAGGGGGAGGACTGCTCTCATCTTGACTGTGTAGCTGCCCAGTAACTGTGATCCTTCCCTGAGGTCCCATCCAATCCCAATGCTCTGGGGGATGGATGGAAAAACAGCATAAAAGGCAGCATTGTTTGAACTGGCCTGCTTTCTGCCTTGGGGTCTGACAGTTACTGAGATATCTTCCAGCAGCTCAGGAGTGTTGGACAACAAAGGCTACTACTACCATTGATTTGATTTCCTACTTCCTAGCCTAGCAAGTGGGATTCCACAATACCTTTTGCTTTCTTTCTAGACCCTTTTATTTTATTATTACATTCATTGATTTATTCTTTTCAATTTCATAATTATATTGGATATTATACTATAGAATTTATATAGAAAGGCAGATACATTTATATATTTTTATAAAGACAAGACACTATGAAACACACCATGAAGCGTGGTGGAAAGTCAGCTGGCAAGCCTTCAGGGAGGGGCAAAAGAGGGGACAGAGGGGAGGTGCAAGTTCCCCCCCATCAAGGACAACAACAGAACACCACCTGTCTCCAATCTCTCAGGCCTGATTATCAAAGAGAATTTACAAACCACTTCTCACAGACGAGGCTATAAACTGCACTTTATCAACCTCCTAGGTACAGAAGGTCATGGACTCTATATAGACATTGGAGTTCTGACACACTACAACCTGCTGGACATCTGACTTCCCAGGTACCGCTCCACTTTTACCTGCACTGCTACATCACCCTTCCCCACCCACCCCAGCCTGTCCCTCACCCCCTTACACCTCCATTTCCATTTTCACTGACTGGCTTTCTTGCCTGCATTGCATGCGAGCCTCTGGCTTCTTTACTATTCTTTCCATCTAGGAACAGCGCGCGCGCACACATACACACACACCCCCAGCTGCAGGTGCTTTCTCAGCCTGACGAAGGGTTTTTCAACCCAAAACCTTGCTAAGATGTATTTGTATAACTATTCAGTTGGTCTGCCAAAAGATACCAAATTAGATTGACCCAAAGGACCTTGTCTGCTAGTGCCATGTCCTTAGACCAACACCCCTAGCACCTGACCAGAAGGAGGCAGGGCCCTGAATATATCCAAGACTCAGGGCTGGGGCTGGCAGGAAGAGTTCTCTGGGAGCTGCTGGAGAAAAAGCTCCTGCAGGAAAGGAAAGAAAGGCTCTGTGACAGTTTGGCTGCTTGAGATGCTGCTGATGCTACTGTACTGCTGCTCACTTATTATTTTACCTGTTGTCATTTAAAGTGGTGAACCAGACTGAGGCTGTAGGGGAGGAGGATACCTCACTGGGGCACACTACCGTGTCATGTAGAGGCCCCAGCACCAGTAAGGGCATGCCTTAACACACACACAAAGTCACACATCACAAGTTTTGCTTGTCAGCAGCTTGCACTTCAGTTTTCCAGAAACCCCTATACCTATCTCCTTGAAACTTGGTAAACCTTGTGGCCTTAGCAGGGGCTACCATGCCTGCAGTTTTCACCCCACTGTGCCTTAACGCACACATATGACATGAGTTTTGCTTTCAAGACTTTGATGTACAGTTTCCCAGAAACCTCTGCACATATCTCCTTGAAGCTTGGCAGGCTTCATGGCCTCAGAAGAGGATACCATCCCTGCAAGTTTCATCCAAACCAGGCAAGAAATGACAACATTATAGGCGGTTTTGTGCTTCCCCACTATAGCCTATGGGCAAAATGTCAAAACAGCATACAAACAAAGAAATGGCTTTGACAAAACAAAACAGAACAATGGTTTTGAAATGAAACAAAACTCATAACAAAACACTGTCCCGTCGAAATGGCAAAACAGAAGTTGAAACGAAACTGTGCTGTTTCATACAACCCCACAGGATGCATCCTGCCACCTCCCCATGCTGCCCCGGGAATGGGATGGCTTGCCCCCGTGGCAGTGCAGTAAGGTGGCAGGAGGGCAACTCAGTGTGCTGGCAGTGGGAGAAGGTGTCAGGGAGGATTCATGGGGCACTGGAAGAAAAAAGAAAAAAAAGGATCGGGCTCCTTGCTGCTTTATTTTTTTCCCAGCAGAGCCTGCCCACAGCGGCGGGGAGGGAGAGGTGAGCTACCAGCAAGCCGTCACTGTTCTGTGCCCTTAGTGGGTCTCAGGCAGGGAATATCATCAGGTTCAAACAAGAGAGCCTCAGGACATAAAAAATCCAGAACAAGTACACTTAATACTGACATGGATAGTGCCAGTTTTACAAGGGAACCCCACAGACCCAGTTGACAGCACAGGGTGCCTCAAAAACCAAATGAAGACTGATGAACAAGTTTGTTATTACAGATTATAAATATTTGAGATTGTGTGTTACATTCTTACATTATATTAATATATTATTTTTAAGTGTTTCTGTTATTAAGTCTTGCCTTAGAAGGGGAAAATGAGGTATTGGAAACTGTGGGGCAGATCCTATTTTACTTTTTAGATGCCATGGTGGACTTCAGCCTAAAATGTAATTCTATTACCTTACTGAAGTCCCTAAAAATGTTAATGCACCCACTTCTTTAATATGCCATTATCTAAGCCTTATCACTAAGCTACAAAAAGCAACAAGTATGAGGACCTCCCCCCTCTCTGTCACATTAACAGTCTTTTAGGGACTTCAGTGGGATGGAGTAGGATCACATTTAGGCACTTAATGGGTGAATTGGGATTTGGCCTTGTGTTATTAAGGGTTTCCTTTAATACAGTCTGGGTATGGTGCTATGAAGCTTTTGCTGTTATTATGCACAACCAGTTAGAACAAGTCAAGGAATAAAGCAGATCTCTTGCAAGCACTATATGCACTAAGTAATTGGGGATAGTCTGTAGCGCAGTTTATGTTCCTTGCCAAAGAGGGGTGCCTCAGGACAAAACAGGATAATTAGATTTGATTGGACTGTCTCCCACCATATTGCCATGGTATATTTTTGTGCATGAAGTAATTCATAATTTTCAGTGAGGTATTTGGAAATTTTCAAAGATAGAAGCACGGACTGGATGCCCTTAGTTGGCTCCTGTGCATCAATTCTTACAGTCCAGTTAGAGAAACATGATAATGATTTGCAAAAATTCATAAAAGCCCAGGACTTCCAAAAGCTATTTACAGCAAACGGTGGCGATTTGACATTAGGGTGATGACCATGTGACCAATGTCCTGTACTGTGATCTTGTGGATAAGTTCTTATTCCTAAAGGCATTTAAGCATGTAAAGATAAAGATAAATGCCTCATGGGATATTCAAAATAACCTAGGTAGCTAATAGCTATTGGGAACCTAAAGATACAGATGGGCACTTGACTGTTTAAGTAGCTTTAAAAAGTCAGTCTTTGACATATTTGTTCTTTAGTTTCCCCTCCAGTAAGAGTAACATTTTTTTTTTTACTTTGTGGGTTTGCTGTGTCTAAATTAGTGTATGTGCACAAGAACACTATATATATATATATATATATATATATATAGTGTAATATATCAGTTAAGGTTGTTCTATAAACAGGATACCACACACAAAATCCAAAAACAAAAGACAGGAAAAGTTAAGGTGACCAGCAATACATACAGGACACGTCTACATGGGATGCTTACTACACAGTAGCCTAAGAACACTGTGCAGTAGTGTGCTGGTCAAAAACTGTGCTAAGACACTACTGCGCAGTAAGCATAACAAAAAAAAAAAACACGTGCTGGCGCTACTGTGCATTTAGTGGCATATGTACTACACATTTAGTTATGTCCTCTGGTCCAGACAGAAATTAAGGCCTTTAGAGAGGACAGATTTTTCAGCTTTGGTATGTGTGCTTGGAGAGTTTGATAATATTTGAGGGTTGACTGGTTCCTCCGGTTTCATTGGGTATGAGGTTAGAATGTTCTACGGCATCGGTGTTGTTTCTCTGATGGTTGTTTTGTGGCTTGGAAAGTTGATCCTGTAATAATTGTTTCCATTTCTTCTTTTTATGTTGGATGGATGTTGTAAAAAATCTTTTGTAGTCTTTTTGTATACATTGTATGACATTTGGGAAAATATCCAGATTTATCTCTTTTAAGTTGTAGTATGTGTTGATTTCCTTCTTGAGTTGATATCTTCTTGAAGTAGGTTATGTGAAGGAGGTGATTGCTAAGTTTTTATGAAGTTTTCTTGTATAGTTGTGAAGCATATTTGGAGTTCTGTGTAGTAGTCAGAGGATTGTAGCTGTACCTGCGTTTTGCATATTGGCTTCCATTCTACCCAGGAGAGCATACATAACACCAGCAGACTCTCCTTATGCCTGAAGAAGAATGTTTATGTCCAATATCAAAGAACATTTTTTCCAATTATTTAGCTGATCTAAAAAAAAGATTTCACATTTACCCAAAGCACATTTAGTTATTAGTTTATTAATCAAGTACTAAACTAAATGCACTGTAACTACTGTGCACTAATGCATGTGTAGATGCACCCACAGTTTACTATGCCCACAGTTGCACAGCTCACCACTGTTGCAGCCATTATATACCACAGGACACAACTGTAGCCCTGCCCCAGTAGAAGTGTTTTTCCAACCTCAAATTTTACCCATTTTCCTCCTCCCACCTCATCACCTGAATACAGACAGACCTGGATTCCTTCTCTACCCCCAAGTTTTTTAAAAATTATTCTAGAAAGTTACACACTTTCAAGTTTGGGGCAGGAGTTGACGGAAGATAAATCATTTTCTGGGAAGAACTGGTTCATTGTATTTGGATAATTTGATTATTAACCTGAATCAAGTCCATCAAAGATCCAAACAAGCCTGGTGCAATGTTTTAAGTTTCTACAGTATGCTGTAGTTAAGTTAAAGGCACATTTTTGGAACACTGACTTTAATTGATTATAACTCAGAAACTAAATCAATCAAAATTCCTGAAATAGCTCATATCATTCAAGTTTTAGCCAAATACTTCTTCCTGTGTTCTGGGGGCAAATAAAATATGCTTTTTCCATATTTAAAGTGGTTGAACTTTCATGTTAAGTACAAACACAAATATATACCAAGGCATCACATCAGGTTCACCATCATGTAAAGAACCCCTCATTTGCTGTTTGAAATGTGCTTTAATGAAAAACTTTATTATAGTTAATGGGTTTTAATCACTCCTTTATCTGATCTTTCCATGCACATTGACTGAAATATTAAAAGAAGGGAAGAGAAAATATTTCAGAGGGAATGAAAAAGGACAGATTTTAGCACAGACCATAAGTTCCTTAAGGAACTCCCCAAAACTTAACAACTAGCTTTCCACTTACCAATTAACTGAGCAAAATTTAAAAACTGTTTTCCTCTTCTTCAGGGAGGAGAATGATGGTTGACACCTGGAGGACCAAGAGCAGAAGTGATAAAAAGGAACAGGGAAACAAATGGATCCAGGAAGTCCAAGAAGTTAGATTCTGTTTGTGAAGTGTGAGACCTGTATGGTGGCAGAAACTTATCTGAAGTGGTTCATAGAAGGCTGAACAGTTGGAGTTATGAATGAATATGACAAGAAAGTGGTACATCAGGTGACACAACTTATTTGATGTACTAGGGGTCAGGACAGTGGGCTTCATTAACTGCATGGCGTAACAAGGTTCATTAAATACCACAGCTGAGCCTTTCAAAATCCTGTCCCCTACAACTTTCCTACCTCCACCCCCATTTTTATCAGTTCAGGGCTGTCATATTTAAAGCAGATTGAAAGCTACAAGCATTACATCTGCTGTGCTTCATTTCTGCCCTAACTTAATTAGCATTTTAGAGTTAAGCGGTATGTCACATTCTGATTTTTGGCCCTCCCTGTCCCCGCCACCCCACCTTCCCCAGTGTAGAAAGGCTGATTGTTTGGCTGAGGTAGTGTCATGTGCCAGAAGTGGCTGGGAAGGAGTCAGATAATTAACTAGGCTCCTGCTGAGAATGTAGACCTTTCCCCCTTTCTTTTTTCTCTTTCAATAGTAGTTTTTTTTTTTCTAGAACCATTATTAACTTTTACTTAACTGTTGTAAATTGCAGAGAGTGAACAACTTCAAATCTAACATGTGGAAATGCAAGGAAAGTATGGGGGGAGGGGAGGAGGGAAACCATCTTCTGCAAAGAATTCTTTTAAAAAGTTTTCATGTTCCATAACAGAACATTAAAACTACGTAGGCTAAGTTGCAATGAAAACCTTGTGTTTTATTAAAAAGAAATCTTGCTCAAGGCATCCATTACTCATTTCCAGATTAAATGGCAAACCTTCAAGTTTGAAAGGACTTAGGGCTCTTTAGTTGCACTGCATCTAGGAACTGCTGGAATAATGGCACTTTTTGGATATCTACCTTGTGTTTTTTTTCTAGCTGTTTCATGGACACCCAGTCCTTTGTACCTGGGATGAAAGCAGTAGGTATAGAAGCTGACCCTTTTTGAAAAACTTTTTTTCTTGCTACAGGGCTTATTCACCAGGTTTGTTTCAATAAAGAATAGGAAAAAACCTGTTGTGAGAGGCAGTGGTTGACAAGCTTTGCTAAGGGTAACTTGGATGAAAGTGAGACAAAGTTTCCTTACGTGCCTGGGTTTCCTCCCGAACCAAAAGTTTGAGATGAAAAATTATGACAGCCTTCAAAGCCTGTCTGCAGAGACATGTGGGAGACTCCAGGTAGCAAACTGTAAAACTCATGCCAGTTCCTCATTTAGACGGCAGAACAAGCACCTGGTCTTCATTAACATCACTGCTATAGTTAATGTGTTGCAGGTGTGAAAGTGTGTGGCTGAAATCTGACAAAACACCTGTCTTTTGTGGCACCATTAGATTTGTCTCATGTGGGACATGACCCCCTCGGGTGTGCTTTATCCTGCCTTGAAAGCCATAGTAAGCATTGTCCTGTAATTACAAAATCAGAGTCATCATTGCTGGGAAGAATTCTTTAACAAATTATACCTAATTAGTTTGAAATTACCTTTAATTTATAGTGAAACCATAGGCTTAACTCTGTGCTATAACACCTTCCTTTTTATCTTTATGCAAATATGATTATACACTATCAAACTGGCACAACTAGGCATAAAAACAGCTGCAGCTAGTTCTCTGGTTACTAAATGGGAACTGGACATGTGCCATTGATTATGTTTTCTGGAATGCTGCATCAAAAAACCCATCCAGTTTGTTCCCAGAGAACTCATTTTTCCCTCCTACTCAAAGCTGGGGTGGCTGGGTCTGAGGTTTTGGTTCAGCCCAATATATAGATGAAAGCAGCAGGAAATGTTACTCCCAGGGTTTGGGTGTAAATGGAACTATGTCTATATCTAAACGTGTATCTATAAGGTTTGGGCTTGTATCTAAACTGATGATCACAGGGAGCCATAGTATACCCTGCTAAATTTGCTTAAATACAGTACCTTTCTCATGCCATCCCAAGTTATACCTCATGGAGATAATTTGCTTCCATTATCTAATATAGAAAGTTAAGACATGCAATATATCATGTCATTTTTTGTATCTGCAATAAGTGATCATTCATTGAGTGTGCATTTTATGGTCCAGAACACAAAATCTAGACAGAGGTAGTCTTAATGGCGATTTTATTTGGAAAGCAGGGTTTTGAGTAAACTGCTTTCTTACACTGATCTCTTCCTCCCTAAAATCAGAGAGGTTTAGGCTAAAAACAGATGGGCCGATTATCCAGAGACACAGAATTTTATCCTTTGATCCTACAGATATACAGGCTCACTGTCCCACTTTAAGTAACTGTGAAGTATCTGAATTAACACTTTGCCCCTGGGACAATCAAGGCTAATTCATGTTAATTGCCATTCAGGCTGCATGCTTTTAGCCTTAGCTGTCAATTTTAGATGACCCTAAAGGGTTAAAAAGCAGTTAAAATAAGGAATGGCAGGTAGGCCTACCCTTATTTTATTGTCCACTGAGTATTTATTTTAAAAGCCTTTTAGTGTATACTGAATTTACCCTATGCAATTTTAGTCATGTTTTTTTTTCCTCCCCAGCCTTAAATACAGTGCAACCAATGGGCCATAAATCAGATTTCAGAGTTTCTTTAATGAAAATACTCCCTTCTCATTTAACACATCCAATGTAGGATCATGTTCCCTTTTGTACAGCAGAAAAAGTCTGGCAGTTAAAGTCAAATACATGTATTCCTAATCCACTATAATCATATACAACCTGGAGCCTAGATGATTTGACAGTTTTTCATTAATTGAGGTACTCTGTTAGAGTATGCAGGTTCAACATACTATGACTAACCACAATTAGAAAAAAGAGAATGAGGTTTTCAGTGGCTTCAATTCCTTTATGTAGCACCAGTGTCAAGCATGTCCCTGAGCAGAGAATACAGTTAGACTTTACATTCCCTTCATACATGTAAGGCCGGTTGAGGAACTATTGTCCCTTTGCAGGGAATAATAGAATTAGCAGTGTGTTCGATCAACCTCTGATTTGGAGCAGATATCAGTAGTGTATTTTATTAGCATTATCTTAGACTAACATGCCTATTTACAATATTACAGAATGTACACGGGTCCTGTTTTCCTCAAATTTTGGCAAAGGTGGGAGGTAGCCAACTGCCCCTGGGAAATGCTCAACAAGAAAGCCCAGATAAGGAATCTACCTTGTCCACAAGCAAGGCGGCTTGTGACTGTCTCTGAGTAGCTCTGCACAAACCTAACTACTTTTACCAAATGCAGTTTTCCCCTTTCCTCCTTCACCCTTCAACTTTTCACCTGGTAAACCCCTAGTACAAACCTATTCATAGAGGTTGATGGCCTAAAAATGGTATTCAAACTGCTGCTTTCTAATGCAAAGGAACCTCAAAAAGGTTTACAGGCCCAGAAAGAGCAGAGTGCTCTAACCCACAGAATGCCTTAATATCCTCCTGAGTGCAGTTATTACATGGCACGTTTAGCTTTTAGTTGAGAGAGTTTCACTCTGGGTATATATCTCTGACTACTAATGGGAAAACAGCTAGCACTTCTCCTACTTTACAGAACTATCCTTCACAATTCACAAACAGGTACTGACTACTTCAGATAGACCAACTGGTCCCAAAACCTCAGCTACTATATTTTCTTACACAACATGCCCCCAGATATAGTGTACCTCTTGTTTTTAAAAGGAAGACTGAAGCTTTTTTTCCCCCACAGATGCATAAAGCATGGGCAAAGCCTAGTTTTCAGATGATTCACCTGCCCTTTCCTGCATAGCTAAATCTGAATCCCTAGCTGCCGCTGAAGGTTGGTCTTCACGGGCAGATCTAGGATTTTGAAGTGAGCTAAAGAAGGTATCAAACAAAGCAGCAGCAACTAGCATATGGTTCTCAACCTTTTTTGTACCAGGACCCATTTGTAAACATTGATGGCCAGTCCTGACCCAGTGCCCTTCACTCCTGACCCACTGCTCCCTGCCCACAGGCTCCAGCCCTCCAGTGTGGGGTAGGGAGGGTGTGTGGGGAACTCTCCCAGCCTGCAAGGGAAAAGCCACGGTTTGCCATGTTTTTCTCCTTTAAAGGAGAATCCATTTTTAAAGTTTGCCCATGACCCTTTCATATATTCTTGAGACCCACTTTTGGGTTGGGACCCATGGGTTGAGAAACACTGAAGACAGCAAAGTTTCCCTAAGAAAGGTAAGCTTGATTAATAAAATATCAATACTATTAAAAAGAGAGGCAATAACTAACACCTATGGAGTTAAAAACAATGTGCTGTTAAGCTAATTCATTCTCTCAGTTGCCTAAACAGCAATCCCACAGCTGCTGCACTGTGGAACAGGAACCCAATGAGGGTGCTTCAGGCAGAATATCAGCTTCCCTGCTTAATACATGGGGACTGATTTTGGGGGGGGGGGGTGGAAGATGTGTGTTGTATGTGAGAAAATACAGTATTTTGTTAGGTACTACCGCTTCCCACACAACTTGCCCAGTTTTTGTAAGCAAGTTCAACTAATGTTTTCACTCCAGGTTTCCAGGCTGGAATCAGAGTCTAAAAGAAGTGCAAAGCAGGTTGTCTTCTCATTTTCCAGATATCAATAAGATCAAAAGGTTATAAATACTATGAAAGATCCTATTCTACAGATTTCCAATCCAGCTTTAATCCATTTGGCTATAAACCACTCACCGTTTTAGATGCTTAAATATTCCCGATATTTGTCTCATTGAAAGGTCATCCATTCCTAGACCTCTCAGACCTGGCAGAAAAGTTAGTCTCAAATCAAATATGATGCAGTTTGTTCAACATTCTGTCTCAGATAGGCATGGCCTTTTCTTGAATACCAGTACTATTCATAAATAGTGGGTGCCAACATTTTGTTCGCCAGTCATTTCAGCAAGCTTTACAATTGACAGTAGTCCGTCTGGCCATTTTCTTCACAACGTAGAAGAGTGCAACCTGACTGGCAGCAATGCCATTCTCTTCCAAAGAAGCAGTAACAGAACTTCTGGAAATTAACCAGCTTAAAATAGTTGTGTGTAATGGAAGAAAGAGAATTTAGGTAACTGCCTGAAGGGCAGTTCATGCAACTTAGGGTGTCAGTCATTTCTTGATGTTGGGTGGCAGTGGAGCACAAATCTCTCTTATCCCACAAACACTTATGAAATTTGAGAAAAGTAACTGAGGACCAAGCCCATTTCTCATCCTGGGCTACTATTTTATGGCCTCTTTTTTCACAACGTCTTCTGCCTGTTCCCATGATTAGCAACCGTTTCAAATGTGATAAATAAGAGGTATACATGGTCTCTTGCCCAAACTATGGTCAAGTCACTTGAAAGAACCAAGGACCTCATCCTACCAGCCCATGAATTAACTTTTCTGGGGTTTTATTTATTTTTTCACTCACACATTGCTGCTTTCTTTCTCCTTGATGAATCCAAATTAGTCTTGTTTGGCCTCTCCCCAAACACTGTAATAAATGATTTGATGTTACTGCCTTTTCTCTTACCTGCCCTAACCTTTGAAATACACTCAGATAACAACAAAGTCATCAGTTCTTATTATACTGTAACAAATGGTGTTTCTGAATAAATCAGCTAAATAAGTATAAGCAGATAGCTTAACAGTATGCCAATGCAATACATATTATTCAGTGGCAGGAAAAAATCAGTTGGGAAGCCCCCATACTCAGTAGCTGTAGACAAATATCGGAAAAAGATTTCAAGGGATTATGAATACCATATAGATCCTGAAGTAATTTGCTCTGCAGTAGTTTCAAAACAGTGAAATTATCTTTCTTTCCAGATGGAAGAGTGAAGTTGTGAATAGGCCTGAGGATTTGTCAGAAGGCATAGGGTTTGGCTAAATCTATTACTAAGCACCTTATGTTTTCACTCTAAGGCCATGTCCAGATGAGCAAGAGCGTGTGGTTTGTGGTGCAACAAACTGCATGCAGGGAACATTAAAATAAAACTGGTACTGCTAATTTGTAGCATGGAGCCAAAATTTGCTAACAGGAAATCCTGATGGCAAAATAGGCATCGAGAAAAAAATGCAGTGCAGCGTACACAACAGGAGGATGTGCCAGTAGTCACAGAGGCTTGGTCAGAGCATCTCCTCTCCTTCAGTTGTTGCCCAGCTCCTCCAGCATGCCAGGAACTGGGAGGAGGTGGGCAAGGGCTGTTTGCCTGAAGTGGGACAATTTGTCCCTTAACAAAGCACTGCACACATTTGTGCTGCTACTATTTTAACCACTGCAAGTGCACATCCCTGAACATCTGAACTCAGCCTAAAAGTCTTCTGTCACAAAGATCTGAACAGTAATCAGTTGTGCACCATCCCACTGCAGAAAATAGACATATAAGCTGGTAAATGAAAGAGTTGATTGGAAAGTCCTGCTCTTCCCTTTGAGTGCCACATTATGAATACTTATTTGAGGACTTTGTTGCAATCAGTTCATTTTCCCAAGCTACTAAAGGCATAATTGATATATATGAGGTTCTGTTGACTTCATACTATGCAGTGGCAATTCAATCAGGGACAATTTTACCTTCACTGAAATGGTTTGTGCTGCTAACTTAATGCCTGGGCTTTTCCACCTTCCAAGTTTAATATATATATACTGTTAAACCAGGGATCACCATCTTTATGATTTAAAAACTTTGATTTTCTTTCTTTACATGTAGGCTTCCTTTCTGTGAGCCTGCTCTTATGGCTAGGGTATCCTGGAGCTGGGCTGCTCCTGGAAGAAAAGGAACAGTGGTCAAGTGTACTCATTTGAGGTGTATCAATGCCATGTACCCTAGGGGAAGTAGCTTTGAGGTGCAAACCAGAAGCCCAGTATTCTACTATCTTTGTGCTGGTCCCCTTCATACTTGTGTGCCTATCAAACTTAACCAAGGCCTCATGTTCTATACCTTAGTGGAGATATGATAGTCACCTTAACACAGGAGTTGTGAGTAGGACCTGGGCCTCTACTATTACAGTTTTAAATCTTATCTTGTCACAAATGAATAAGACTTTGGAACTTCCATCTCAGTGGTCCCTGGACTTGTTATATCATTCAGTGAAAGGGATTCACCCCTTCCATAGTGATCATATTGCAGCTTCTGGGATGCTATATATATCTATATATATAAAATATCAATTCTTGTATGCACACCTATGCACATGTACATATACAAACACAGCATGCATGTGTAGGGAGGGTTCTGCATCCATGTGTATGCACCCAGTAACACACAGATGCTAAGCTATGAAGCTATGATTTCTACTGAGTTGAGGTGAAGACAGCATCCACCTCCCCTGTCTTATAGTTCCCAACACATTCATTTCACTTTTCTGTGGTTCCAGGAACTACTTAAGCCAATAACAACTTAATAACTACAGTTCCAATTAGCTGAAACCTCCTGCTTGAGCTAATGTTTTGGTAAGTTGTTTTTATGCTCCAGCTGAGTCAGGAAGATTTTCCATGTGGCTTTCACACAAAATAAACTGTCCAGTATTCTCAGCAGGGCATTCCCAAACTGTTCTACTGTTTCCCTGTCTGCACTGATTTGGGGTAAAGGGGTTCACTTATTGACTCAGTTCTTTTCTTTAGATTCTTTTCCAGCTTCCAGAGCTTAGTATCCTAATTAGCTTCCCTCCATTTAAGACAAAAAAAAAGGCATGGCTCACTCTAGAACCCGTCAGCCAAAGGGGAAGTCTAGCCAAGCATTCTGCTTCCAGTCTTGTAGCAAAGGGCTGAACTCTGTATACTAGCCATGGGATGGTATATTTAGCCACCATCCACAACTCACATGTTGGCAGTTAGCCCTGTTCTCTGACACAAGCAACCCAAGTGTGAAGCATGGGTAAACCACATGCCAAGTTGTTACTGCAGCTCCAGCACAATAGTTTAATAACATTGTGGTCTTTCTCAAAGCCTTTAATGCAAAGTGCCATGGATGCTTCCTTTTACTATGTGGTTTGGAGCTCAGCAGAGGGTGGAATGGAAAACTGCCCAGTGTGCTGTGACAGACATGTAATTAAGGAATAAAGCATGATAGGGCATGTATTCTACTAGGTTACCGGCTACACCTTGGGTGCCATGGTAGAGCCTGTTTCAACAGTGTGAGATATGACATTTTTAAAGAAAACAGGTATCAATTTTGCATGTTCTGGTAGGCAATTATTTGATGAAAGAAGCTTAATAAAACTTTTGATGCTTACATTTTTTGTTTTGAATATGTCTTGCTTGGTTTTAACCCTTAAAGATTTCCATCCTCAGAATTCCCAGGTGAAATGTGGAAGCTAAGTAAACCCTTTTTCCACCTCACTACTACTCTATGATTCCCAGCCCTTTCTGTTAGATATGAGAGAGCTGGGCAGAGATCCTCATTTCTCCATCCTCCTGTGCTCTCCCAATAATGACTTCAGTTCAGGGCTACTCCAACTTACCTACTGGCTCTCCCTAACCTCTGGTGCTTTCTACCCCGTCAGAGGCAGTGATTGCTGGCAGCTAACGCACTGAATTGAAACTTGGAAGCCCTCCATTCTGTTCCTGGCTCTAGTGGGTGATTCCAGAGAGGTCGCTCTGCTTCTCCATGCTAGTCTTTCCCAACCTGTAAAAAGCAAAATTGAACAAATTCAGTCCATCAGCCCTAAGCACAGAAATGGGAGCTGCTCCAGTTTCTTTCTTAGCCCTCCATTTACATTTACGATACAGTGTAACAGTACATAATGCTGGACCATTTTTATTTTTATAACTGAGGGATAACCTCAGAGACCACAAGAAGCAGAACAAAGCCTCAAATGAGTTACATCACATCATCTCCAGGAATGAAAATAAGTGTATTCCACTGGTTACTGCTGCTTGTAAGATTTGTGCCATACTAAGGGGATGATGATCATTGTGGATATGAATGCCTGGTTATATGCGCCGTTCACTGTCTGCTTTTGTGTATTTGGATAAAGAGGTTCTAATGTATCTCTAGCATCAATTTAAATACAAATCACTTGTGTATTAGTGATACACAGGGGTAAAATGCTGCTCTGTTATAGCAGTATGTATCTAGAGTAACTTCAGTGGCATAGGGCCAAATTCTGCCACCTATCACATTGATTAATAATTTACTACACACACACACACACACACACACGCACATTGATTTTAATGGCACTAACCACAGAGCAAAGCAGTGGTCAGAATAAATACAGATGATAGAACCCAACCCCTAGAATGAAGTCAGCCAGATTTACACTGGTTTAACTAAGAACCAAAGTAGTCAGCTTTCATACTTAAGCTATGACAAGTCTATGATATTCCCCCATGAATGTCTGTCTTAAAATATCTGTCATTAGCCTTCTACAGAGAAAGAATTAATAAAAGTGAGAGGAAAATCATTTTTAGCATAAGCATAAATGAATAGCTCTTTTGTTTAAAAAAAAACCCTATTGTTTTTTGTTTTAATTTGTTTATATTTTAAATACCACAGGCTCAGGAAGCCTGACAATTCCTGTTTCTCAGGCGAAGAGAGAGAAAACATTTGACTGATGTTTTTTGGGGAAGAGAGAGCTTAGTGTAAAAACAGCCCTCCCATTTCCCTAGATATTTGTTTCACAGGCAGGTTAGCAGTTGAATGATTGCTTATCATTTCAAACACTCTGTGGGGGTCACGTTAGTACAGACTTGTGATGTTGTAGATGAGTGGATGTAAATGGTGGTAAAATGACTGATAAAAAACTTGATCATACTGAGATTCAAGAAAGAATCAGCATCTGGTCCAGGACCTTTTATATAATTGAACTATGAGGCCACAAAATAGGGAAAGCACTGACATACTTGCCACACCACAGACACACCACTAGCCAGAAAGATCATTGCGCTAAGGTTGAAAGACTATAAGGCATGGTGCCTCTTTTCATGCTCAGAAGCCTCTCCCACAAATGGTAAGGATGCTAGTGTGCAACATCATTTAATGCTACCATTGGCAATACATTTTGGAAAAGTGATGCAAGAAAAGGATGAAGTGCTACATCATTGACCCATGCAACTATTCTCAGAACAACTCTGAGTAATAGAAGGGATATTTTCATAACTTTGGGTTGCTTACATGGTGACAAAATATGGGATGGAAAAGAAAATGTGTCTGCTGAAGGGAAGCATGAGTAATCCATTGGAGATGTTGATGAACAACAGTTTATCCTGGTGAAAATGTTACTTCTGTAATGCTGCCAAGGTCAGTGTCAGCTTAGGTTATCTGCTATGGAAGTGCCAGATGCATATGCAAAATCTCCCACAGAGCACTAGACTAGCATGCACTTAACTCTACAGAACATTTTCCTGATGGTGAGGTCTATGTCCAGTTTTCTTTACTCATTGAGCTAGTTCCAGCCTCTCTCCTTCATGATCTTCTTCCTCACAGTTTCCATCTTTTCTATAGCCATCCATTTTCTCCTGGAACTTGCTCATCTCTTGTTGTGAAGTGTTAATGGAAAATAATTTGGAGCAAGTGACTAGAATAATTTTTCCTGTAATTTAAAATACAGTGAATGAAATATAAACCCCTGCCCACACACACACAGTCTGCAACACAGCACATACAATCTAAGTTAGGCAAGCTGTTCTCCTATAGGACCCATAATATTTCCAGGCATGAACTAACTCCCACATTTGCCCAGGATTCAGTCCCATAACATCCAATAGCATCCATCTCCAAGCTGTGTCTCTAAATCCATGGGTGGATCCAGGATTTTTGAAAGGTGGGGGTGTGGGAGCAGCAACTAGTGCTGCAGGGGTTGTGGTATCCCGGCTCACAGCCTCCCACCATCGACTAGGATGGACCAAATTATGGAAGCAACAATAGCCAAGGATTTTTTTAAAGTAAGCATTTAATCCCACACCTGACTGCCCTTGGCACCTCCTTTCTTCCCTTCCATGCTAAGCAGCATGTCCTCTTCCCTCCCATTCACCCTTCCTCACCTGCAGTGCCACATTCCCCAGAAAATGCTGGAGTGTGGGGAGAAAGGATCTCCAAAGGTACTCATGCCCCACACCAGCCAGGACTGTAGGAAATGGCTGCATAAGGCTCCACCATGAACAATGATGGCAGCAGCCAAGAGGGCTCTGCACCTACTCCTGGGCTTATCAGGGACACCTAGGGCAATTGGGCATTGAGAAGGAACCCACCCACAGCCGCTGTCCTTGGTGAAGCCAGCTCCCAATGCAGTCCGGCTGGAGTAGGATAGGAACAGCTCTGGAGCTCACCCCACCCCAGGGCAGCTAGAAACACCAGGGACAACAGCAGCAACAGGTAGGGAAGGGGAAAATGAGAGAAAAGGGCGCATGCCACTGAGCATGGAAGGGAAGGGGGAAGAAATCTTACCTGCTTCGAGGGCATTAAAAAAGTACCTAGCTGTTGCTCCCATGATGTGGTTCAAAAGGAATATGCAACAAAAACACTGCACCCTCTCTGGATCTGACCCAGACTAAATCTCTTGAAAGTTCAGAAACTGAAAGTGAGCATTGTACTTCCAGTTCCACTGGGATATATCAAGAGTGTGTTATCAATTGGAGTTATCAAAAACCAGTGTGTTATCAGATGGAGCCTATAGCCCTTGTACTATAGCTCTTCCAGTGTGCAATTACAGAAGACAAAGGGGACAACATCTCTATTTGTGAACTGTGGTCTTCTATGAATGAACTAGCCCCTTTCTCTTCTTTGATATATACTTAAATAATGACAGGTGTGAACCTGAGTTCTATAGCATTCCCATAGACATTAGGCATACAGCCTGCAAGGGGTGTATTTCCTGACAACACTGTTAAGCTTCAAGAAACACTTTTCCTTATTTCCACATTTATTAGTTGAGCAGAAACCACTCTTTGCTGCATTGTCACCCACCTGGGAGTGCTGCTGTAGCAAGAAGGAAGGGGATCTTAGCAGACAAAGAATGGGAACATTAGCAGAAAAGTTAATAAAATCTTGTTATAACTGCAGCTTGGTCAGCAATCTTGGCATTTGGTTATTCCCTCAGAGAGACTGAAGTGTAAAGATCATTTCCTGCTCTCTCTCTCATAAGCTCTTTTCACACTTATTCCTTCTAGTAGAGACATACTTCAATTAATTTGGTGCAGGCTGATTAAACTTCATATCAATGGGAATGATATATCTAGATAAAAAGCTAGATAAAAAAAACTATACTCAGCTGACCCACTCTGTTGTTTAACTTCTATTCTACACAAATGGATGTATGTTCTAGCAGCGCTTATGTACAGATTGTCTCCCAGCAAATAGAGTCTGAGAAGGTGCTTTATGTCCAGCAGTTCTAGGTGGATTCATTAGACACTTGCATCTGGTAGGATATTCAGCACTAAAACTATTCATAACATTGGCATTTAATAAGACTTCATGGCAACATAAGATAACCTTATGAGTCCCTTCCAGCTCTGCTTTTCTATGATCCTATCAGATGCTTAGCTGGGATGGTTCAGTTAAAGATACTCCCACTCCACTTCTGGAATGGTATAACTAAGCTCAAAGTGGGCGCATCTACATGAGATGTTTACTGCAGTTGATTAACTAGCTTTGCAGTAAATGTCTCGGTGTCTAAATGTGTGTTCCTATTAAGCTGGGGTAAACGAATTTACTCCACGGCAGGATAGGACTTGTAAATACAAGTGCCCCAGCAAGCCCTGTGCCCCACTGCAGCATGTTGAGCAGTGGGAAGCAGCCCTGGGTTGGCAGGCTGACCCCCAGAGCACCCTGCCAGCTGCAACTGCTCTGCCTCAGCTCCACATGCTACATATGAATAAACTGTGGCGCTTATTCCTCCGGAGTAAATTGCTCCCAAACACACGTTCAAATGGCAGTTTATTCAGGTGCCATAGTTTATTCGGGCAACGTAACTGCACGTGTAGACATGCCCAGAATAGTCAACTGCATGTAACTTGTTAACATGTTTCCTCTCAAATAACCACATTAGCTTGCAATGGTAACCCCAATTTTCACTCTTTATACTAGTTTCCTCCTCTCGTTTCTTCTCCCTTCTCAAATCTTCTTTTTGTACTTAACTTTGCCCCAGCTAATGGTCCCACTGAAGTATAGTTCCTAATGTGAATGAAGTTACACATGTTTGAGTGCTTGTGGGATCAGGTCTAGGATTGTAAGTTCATTAAGGCAAAACTATGGTTTGACTCTTCCAGCTGAGACAATGTCTTTTTTCTTTGCCTGAGAGCATCTAGTTCGTTGAATTGCACAATAAAATCAGTGGTGGCAGCAGTCTGTTGATATGAGGATGACAGTTTTCCAGTAAATAGGGAGGTCATTGATGAATCTGTAGATGACTGAGGAGACCAAACCAAGATCAGCATGTTCAACTGCAGATATGGCAAATAGTTCCAGGAAGGATTAGATTCTGGTGATGTCAAGTCACAGCTTTTTCCCTGTGTCTCTCTCATCTATCCACCTCCACAGTAAGGTGAGTTTCCTTGAAATGATCAATGTCTTGTCATAAATCACAGCATCACTGGGGATGATTTCATGCTCTAGTTGCCCAGGTATTAATATTAATATCACATTTCTTAGATTGGCCTTCATAGTGTCCTTGAATCTCTTCTTTTTCCCATCTCAGGAGCAATGACCATCAGTGAGTTCAGAGTATAGGACCTGTTTTGGAAGCCGGTTGGCAGTCATCCTTATAATGTGCCCTGTCCAATGGACATGATGCCGTATAAACATGGATTCAATGCTAGTGGTGTTTGCTTGAGCCAGAATGCTGGTGTTCATTCGTCTGTCCTTCCAATTGATATGGGTGATTTTCTAAAGACATTGCTGATGGTAACAGCATTGCTGACGGTTGCTGCCTGGCACAGAGGAAGCAACATCTCCCAGCAGAGCTGCAGCTCAGGAGACAATACAGAGGAGATCCTTGATCTGCAACATGCTCACAACAAGCTAAACAAGCAGTATCAAGATAAAGTGGCAGAACTGATGCATACAAACAAGATAGTCGAACAACACGAGGCTGAGGTTAAGCAGCTGAGAATTCGTGTGGAAGACCTAAAAAGAAGGCGGCTAAATCAGGTGGAAGATGAGTTTAATGCAGGATGCTGAATGTAAAAAAGCTAGGAACAGCCTGAAGCAACAACAGTTTATGGAGCTGACTACAGGAGCAGCAAAACTTCCTCAGGGGCAAGAGTTACAGCAGTTGCAAGACATGACAAGGACACCAAGCCAGATGGCCTATTTTCTTCTTGTTATTTAGAAATCTGACATTAAAAAAAAAAAAGCAAATGTGTCATTTGTACCTGGACTTCTGTGCACAATCCCAAAAGATCAAACTAATTGATTTGTGTATGCAACATGCGAGGAAATGCATAAGTCAAGTGATTTATTTAGTTATTTAGTTATGAACATTCCAAGGCTTTCTGGGGTTTTCACTACGTCATCCGGGTTTTACACATATACAACAGGGCAGAGATGATAACAGCTTAGTAGGAAAGAAGTTTGGTTTGGGTCCTGATGTCATAATCAAAGACACAATTTTGGAGAGGTCCAAAGGCAACACTAGCAGATTTTATCTGGTGTGGAATATCATTGCTAGGGACCACTGGAATTTGCACCAGAAGTGCACTGCGCAGTGGCTCCTTTAATCTTGCAGTTTCCCTTGTGCAGCCCCCACTCCCCTCCCCTCTGCTGACTGGCAAGGAGGTCCTGGCAGCCCCTGACTTCTGCTTTCTGCTGACCAGATGAGAAGCAAAAACCACAGCACATTTAAAACTACAGTTTTTACCTCTTCGCCACCAGGATTGAGTAGAGGGACCAACAGGGCCCCTCCAGCAACCAGCAGTGGTGGGGATGCATAGGGGAAACTGGAAAATTAAAGGAGTAGCCATTCAGTGCAGTTCCAGTGAAATCCATTGGTCCCTAATAACTTTGGGGAAATGTAACTACCAGATAGGAAAATACTTAACACTCTCCAAGGATTGCACTCTAATTGTAGTATGTGGAGGAGCAACTGGTTGATCGAGGTTAAGGTGCTAAAGTGTCTTCGTTTTATGAAACTGACAGCAATTTCAAGCATTTTATATGCTTCACAGAAGCAAATCAAGAGTGACCTGGAGCTCTTCCACAACAGAGTCATCAGAATACTGAAGATCAATAATGAAAAAGTGTGGGTTATCTTGTATTTGGAATGTAACCAATTGATGTTAAAGAGATCCCTGTCCATGCAATACTGGATGCTGAATCCAGATAGAAGTCTGTTAGCTATAAGATGCAGCATAGCTGCAATATAAATGGAAAAGAGTGTTGGTGCAGTCATGCATCCTTACTTGACTCCAGTTCCAATGGTGAGGGGGTCCACTCACGAGCCATTGCTTAGAACAGTTGCTGTCGTGTCATTGTGAAGAAGCCTGATAATGGTAACAAATTTTGGCAGGCACCCAAATCTCATGAGGCTCTTCCATATGAATCAAAGGCCTTAGTAGGTCAATGAATGTCATGTAAAGATTTCAGTGTTGCTCATAGCACTTCTCCTGTACTGCTCTAGCTACAAAGATCATATCTATTGTGCCTCTGAGTGGTCTGAAACCACATTGGGACTTGGATAGAATCTCCTCAGTGAGGAAAGTAAATCTATTGAGAATGCAGGCAAAACTCTTCCCAGCTATGGGCAACAGTGAAATACCATGATAATTGCTGCATCCCACTCTATCTCCATACTTGAATATGGTAATATTCAAGGCATCTCTCAAGCCACCAGGAATCTTTTCATGTTTCCAGATTTTCATAATAACAACAAGTAGTGAGAATGTTTTCTTTGATCTTACTCATACATTTTAGCTGGTGTTCTATCAGGACCACATGCTTTGTTGTTCTTCATCTGCTCAATGGTTTTCAAAGCCTCTTGATAGGTTGGTGGATCTGCAAGGTAGTCCTTAATGGGGTATAACGGAATGGCTTTGCTGGTATTGTCTTCAATATTAAAATAATTGGTCTAGGAGCTCTTGAAAGGGTTCCTTCCAATGGGTGGTGATAGTGGAGTTGTTTTTAAAGAGTGTTGTTCCATCCTTGGATCTCAGACAAATGGCTCCTTGTGTGCTTCCCCATAGATAGCTTTGGCTGCACAGAAGAAACTACATGTTATGGCTGTTGGCAAACTTTTGAATCTCCTTTGCTTTGCCCTCCTACCCCTTGTTATTTTTCTCTCAAATTTTCCTCTGGGCTTTGGCTTTAATGCAGTGATAAATGTTTTGTTCCGGTTTGGAGTTCATGTAATTTTGCCAAGCCTTGAAAGCTCTTTTTTTTCCCATGAGGGCTTGAATTTCCCTATCATTTTCATCAAACTAGTCCTGATGTTTCTTTGTTGAGAAGCCTAAAGATTCTTCATAGACCTCATGGATGCCTTTCTTGAGGCTCTCCCAGTAATCAGTGGTGTCAAGATCATTGGGGAAGTCATGGAGTTTCTCACTGAGGCACTGCAGAGATGATCACTTTTAACAGGGTCTTTCAAGTACTCGATATTGAACCTCTTCCCTAATTGCTTCGTTTGGTTATGTCATTTTGGGGCAATACAGATGGACATGATGGAACATATCAAACAATGATCCATTAAACAGTTGCCTGCACTGATCATAACTCTGGTGATATTGCAGTGGTCCTGGGTATGCACTATGATACAGTCAATCAGGTGCCAGTGTTTTGAGGGGGAGTGTATCCATGATATCTTCCATTTGTTGTTTTGGCAGAATAAGGAGTTTATGATGAAGTCATGTTCTGAATACTTACTCTGGAGAAGAATTCCATTTGAATTGACTTTCCCCACCTCTTCCGTTCCAAGTGTTTCTTTCCATAGATCAGAGCCTCTGCTCATTCTAGCACTTAAATCACAAGAATAATTAACTTACCCTCTTTGCGGAAATATAACAGGACTTGGTCAAGTTTAGAATAGAATTCTTCTTTTGTTTCATCATCCGCATCAAGGGTCAAGGCATACACACTGATGACTGTTGTACACTGTCTGTTGGTCAATTGAAGATGAAGGGTCAAGAGAAACTCATTGATGCCAGCTGGACATTCCAGTATCTAAGTAACAGTCTTGGTCTTGACTCCAAAAACAGCATTGTTGATGTGTTTCTTCTTTTTTGTCTTTTCATTTCCAAAAATGTTGTGACCACCCTCATGCTCTTTGAGCTTCCCCTCTCCTAATCATCTGTAATATCAAATCATGCAAGTTTTCTGGCTACAACTGCTGTCCTTCACTCTGGCTGGTCACCGTTAGGGTTGTCCATCAGGGTGCATTCCAGGTTGCTTATTTCATTACTTGATTTAGACCATAGATAGAGTGATCCCACTCGATGCATTTTTCCAGTCAGGTGAAATGAGACAGACTATGTTTAGGGCACCTTTTCTAGCCTTCTCCCCATATGGGAAGAGCAGAGTGGATCCTAAATAGGTCTGCTCAGTCATGATTTCAGCTGCTCAATGGCACACCTGCCTTAATTCCAAGTACAACACAAATATCATACAATCATTACCTTCATGTAGGTCCATGATTAGGGGCTTCCAGTAATCACTAGTACCTGCTCCTGTCGCCACTCACCCATCTACCACCATAGGACTTGTTATTGAAGGAATATACCTGTGCATGTCTTCTTTTAATATGAGTATGCTGATGCACATCAGTAAGCACACAATACTTCTCAGGAGGAAAATCTTAATTCAATGGCAAGCAAAACCTAGATGATGGAATTTTCTATTCTGCTGCTGCCTTTATCCAACTATGCAGACATTGTGAAGTATTCTTTCTTCATCTGCTTGCTCTTCCATTGAGGACTTTTATTTTTATTTTTGGATTGCTATAAGTCTGGAAACCTCTCTTAACCTTGGAGCTATTAGTCCGGAAATCTTGCCATCAGTGACCCTACCAGGACTATAAAATTCCGAACAGCATTGCTCTTGAGGTCACTGGTAGCATACAAGCCTCTCCACTACATCAAATTGCACTCCCTGGGAGGACAATAAAATAATGTGCACAATAAAATAATAATTGAGTACAAAGGAAGTGAACTTGTGCATCCTAGAACAATGCTTCATACCCATCACTACCCACCAAAAAGTAAATCTCCCTGGGATATGGATTTACAATACTAACAGCAGGTTAGTAATGTATTGGATGACTAATGTCATCAGGACTGTGGTATTTGATCTTTTCTGGATAACTTGCCATGGAATTTCACTATATAGGGTACACTAGAGATTCTGCCTTCAGGGAGTTTTTATAACAGCATCAATCTTTTCCAGTGGGTAACCTCTGAACACAGATTTCTTTGTTTTTATGAATGTGACAGAGCTAACATTAGAATGCATGTATACCTTCCTCTCTGTTTACGCTTGCCATGCAAAACCACACTATGTTTTTCATGGCCTACCCCACCAGCACAAGTACTTATATACACTCATACAAATTAGACTGACATTTTAAAACCCCTATTTAGGCTGAATCCTTTAAGCTGTTCACTAGTATCACTTGTATGGTAATGCGACCAAGAAGACAGGGTACCCGACTAGAAACTAAGGCTAAACAAGAAGCCTGAGGCAGAAGTGCTCCAAGCAAGTATCACGCTTTACTCAAAGTGCCCTGGATTAGTGCAAGAGTGAACCTGCACTAATGATTCCAGTAGGTTGGGTGTGCACCTGCTGGAGCGGCCCCTCTCAGCCAGCTCCTGGCTGTCAGCAGTGTCTGGGGGATGTGGGAGGGGGAAATAAAGCCCCACTGCTACATGGGCCTCTTCCAGCTTGCTGACTCTGGTTTTGCAGGGGTGGGGGAGGGAGGAGGCTGGCAGGGTCTATGCAGCAGGGGTCTCCATTCCCCCAGCAGCAGCAGCCAGGAGCTGCAGCTCAGGATTGTGCTGCTTTTTAATCACACCAGCAACTGGGGACAGCCAGAGAACAGAGTCCCCCTGCTGCATGGCACTCCCTCCGCCACAGCTTGCTGGCTGGTTTGAGTTTTGAATTAGGCTGGGGCAGGTCTGCAGAGCAAGGGGGCTCTATTCCTTCAGCTGTAGCCAGGAACTGCAGCTTGGGGCTGCACTGCTTTTTGCCACACCAGGAACTGGTAGTGGGAGGAGAATGGAGCCCCCCTCCCTCATGCCCCCCCCCCCAAGCTTGCTAGCTTAGGTCTTTGTGGAGGGAGGGGCTGGGCCAGTTCTGGGTGGCAGAGGGGCTCCACTCCCCTAGGACCGACAGCTTGGGGCTGCATCACTTTTCACCATCTGGGAACTAGGTGTGTGTGTGGGGGGGGGGGGGAATGGAGCCCACCTACTTCATGGTTTTGGCCCAGCCCCCCCCCCAAGACCCAAGCCAGCAAATTGGGGTGGCGGTCTGTGTGGCAGGAAGCTTCATTCCCTCATCCCTCTGCCAGGTCATGTAGGGAGGAGACAGAGACAGAGACTTTTCTGTCTCCTCTCTGTAACAGCCTGGGGGTGAAGCTGGGCCAGTGCTCACCCAGAGCCAGTAAGCATCAGCCAAGCCTGGCAAGCCACCCAGCAATTGGTCCCCGGGATTCCGGCAGAATGCGAGCTACCTTGACTCGTGATGGGATGTGGTACAGAGGTTCAATAAAGCATTCTAACCTAAAGCACTTTTGTTTGATGTCACATACATCTAGGATTAACTTAGAGTGGGATCCACCATTTTTAAAGTTCTCTATATGCCATGAATATCTGTTTAGTTATGCCTGTAGAGCACTTCCTGCACACTTATCATGTGATAAGTGTAACATCTGTACCGAGACAAGTTTATTTGGGCTCTATGGCAATTCTGTTGGTCTCAGACAATATACTTCTATGCTTCTATCCTTGGTATTCTCATTTAAATGGCATGCTTTTTTGGCCAAGCACTGCCTCCTTCTGCGTGCCTGTACAACACCTAGCACAACTGGGTTCCAGTGTAGGGTAAGTCCTCTCGGCAACACAAAATAAAAAATTATACATTCAATCTATTTTAGAGGCTACCCTTCTGATTACTTTTGCTCCTTAAAATTAACTTTTGGCCAGAGTTTTCACCTTATTTTCCTGTTATTTTTTTCCCCAATTTGTTTCACAAGAATCCAAATGAATCCCTTATGATTTTATGCAACTCTTTTCAGAGTGGTTATATTTTTTAATGCTTTTTATGGAAGGTGGAGCTGTTTTCTAGTTGGCTGAAGGATATAAAAGGATCAGTTTTCTATGTAAGTAATTTATCTAGGTACTTATCAAGGCCCTTTTGCTCAAGTACCTGAGCGTATCATCAGTGTGTGGTAGGTCAAACATGGTACAACAAGTAACTGTCACTCTGCATCACTGGCATCCATCAGATAAAATGGTTGAATCTGCACTAGTCATTTTCTATAATAGAAATAATGTCATTGTAACAGAACACTGTCAGAGGATCAACGCCTCCTGCTTGGAAAATAAACGTTTCTGCATTTATGCAGCAGCAGGAGACCATTAACCTGTGACAATGTTCTATTCCATGGGCATTAGCTCTTAATTATAAATCATTTAAAAATGTTCTGTCAAATTAGTGATTATACCAAAACTATTTTGTTAGATATAAAGGATTTATTAAGGAATTTTATGATCAACATACCCCTACAGCGTGTCTGTAACATTCCATTTTCACAGAGTGAGGCAAGGGTGGTAAAATGTGCGTGCTGGGAATGTTGGGATGTGGAATGATCCCAATCAGTCATTCTCAGATAGCTTTTCCTTACGACTTCCCACAAGATACCCCCAAGTTAGAGTCCATCACTTTGTGCCACATTCTATACATATAGACCTCTCTTTCTCTTTCTGTATATCTGAGAAACACTGCCTATTCTCAAGGATAATGTAGTGCTTTTATTTAATCAGGTGAAAGTTGCTACAGAGCTTAGCAGTCATATAATTGTTTGTGGAGTTTTGCTGAAAGGGAAAAGGAAGCAGGAGTATCAGGTACGCAGTACTTCTCAGGCCCGGCCCCCTAAGATCACTAAATTGTTTTTTCTAACTAACTCTTATTTCAGTCAGAGTTGGAAAAACAAGAACAAACAAACAAAAATGAATTAAATTTTTAATTGTACTGGGAGAGTGTTTGTTTTAAGATGGAAAAATAAAAGCCATGCTCTGAATTGTGCTCACTTTTTCTACATATTTACAAAGACACAAAGCCCCCATTCACTCCAGGATGGTATCCAAGTCAGAAAAAAAGAATGGGAAAGTGTGAAGGTGTTCAGTGTATGGAGACAATGTGTGAGTACAGTAGAAATGCATACATACATCATTTGAACCCATTTCAGTGCCAACTCAGTGGCAGCATGCTGATGAACACAACAGAAATTAACATGCAAGTGCACCAAGACCGTCAAATTCTGACACAGTCCTTCTAAAGCAAGGAAATTGCCACAGCCTCCTTACCACAGCCCCATTGTGAGAAAGATGCACATATGGTCTTCTGTCAGTTGGCCACTGAACAGTGGGTAATCTTACATACCTTTCATGCATACCTGAAAACGTTCATGCTTGGCTGACCCTGAGATTTTTCAACAAATATATATTATATTCTGAGGTGGGGGGAAGGAAAGGGAAGACAGAACTAAATGATCACCAGGCATGCAACAGAATTTTACATTTCTATCTAAGTAGGAGTTCTATTGATATTATATGCCATGAGATCAAAGCCCTAATTTCTTGTTTATGCCAGTCTGGGCCCAATAACACAGATTTCCATTGAAAGACTGAATTAAGAACTATTGGATCCAGCCCACGATGGTTTTTGTCTGTTGTCGTGCTTTTGCTTTTTTTCTCATTAAAGCTTTTTTCAGGAAAGGTGACAACTCTTAAGTTAGTCTCTGAGATATTCACCACTTCACTTCAGGAGATTCTATACCTCTGATACCATTTTTGGTGTAATTTCAGGATCTTTATTCTGGGGGTGGTTTCAAACACAAAAGATTTTTATTCAAAAAGATAGTGTTCACTAAAAGCGGCAAACAAACAAAAAATATTCACCACCACCTTTGAAGTGTTGTTTTCTTTCCTGAAACCCTTTCTGGATTTCAGGTAAGAAAAAGAGATAGAAACTAAGAAAAAAGGAAAAAGAAATATGTACTATACAACTGAATATTCATATTATTCAACCTCTGCTTCCTATTCATATTTCTACTCAGATAATTACCTAAGGGTCTTTATATAAAACTTGGTGTTTGTATATAGTCAGTGAGGCCTTGGTGAGGATACAATGGTAGAATTAGGGGTATCTGGAGTACAAGGCTCTAGCTATGCCACTAGTCACACTGAAGTGTTAACTTCCAATTCATTTCACTAAATTCATTCTGCTAAAGTGGTTTGTTTGGGGTTTTTTTACATTTTTCAATCCAAGAAATATATTTTAATTCAGTTTTGTTTTTGTTTTTTGTTTTTACTGGAAATTCCCTTTATGAAAAAAAAGAAAGCAAAGAATGTGGCGGGCTTGCCGGGCTTTGCATGGCTCCCCGGGCTTACGAGACCGTGAATGAGATTGGTGGGGCAAAACCCACCAATCAGAGATAGCCAGGGGAGGAGCCAGGAGGAGAGTCCACTCCCCCTCTACTCCAAAGTGGGGGGCAGGAGCAGACTTAATTGGGAACCGAAGTTGCAGCCCCCTTAATTGGTTCATTTCCAATCTGGGGGCAGAGTCCCAGAAGGGGATATAAGCAGCTGTATGCCAAGCATGCGGGGCAGTCAGCGAGGGATGAAGAAGAAGGAAGATGTCCCAGGGTGAAGAAGAGCTGGGAGAGCTGCCCAGAGGGCGTACCCGGCTGCCCAGAAGAACCCGAAAGATTCCACTGCTGGACAGAAGTGGTAGGTGGTGCAGGCATCGCTGCACAGAGGGTCCACAAGGGACCGAGACCCTGGGAGCCAAAGTGAGGCAGCTCGGCTCTCCTACCCTGGTACGAGGTTGGGCTGCAGTGCAGGTGTCGCTGCATTGAGGGTCTGCGAGCGACTGGGATCCTGGGGGCTGTAGCGAGGCAGCTCAGGTCTCCAACCACGGTGTGAGGCTGGGCATGGAAGCCAGCGCTACCACAGGGTGAGTCATTGCTGGGCGTAGGGCCCTAAAGAAGGAGGGGCTGGGGAGTCAGAGACCCATTCCTTGCAGTGGGTCTGCAAGGGCCCCAGGAATGGAGTGGTTCCTGAGCACAGGGAGCAGCATTCAGAGTCACACAGCCTTGGGTATGCATGAGGCAGCCCAAGCTCACAACTCCCCCTAAGAAGGATTGAGTCACTGGGATGCGTGAGTGGGTCATGCCGCTCCCCTGAGGCCCAGACTGAACCCTCCCTTGGAGAAACATTAGCCAGGCCAGGGAGCTTATGAACGCTGCCCCACCCGCCTCCTTGGGACACATGGGTCAGTGGGGCAACGGGTCTCCCACCAGGGAGTGACACTCGGGGAAGGTAGCCTCAATAAAGAGGCAAGACAAAGAGATCCCCTAGAGGAGGGGAACCACTAGAGAACTCTTGCATCTCATATTTTAGAGTGTTTATTGATTGTTTGATACATGCTGTGCATTTTTGGAATGTTTATTAACCATACACCTTGTATTTTAGAGTGCCATTTATTGTTGTACTTACCTGCTCATATTGTTTGAAACTATTATGCTTACCTGTTTGATGCATTTATAACCTGTAAATAATCACTTAATGCACTACCTTTTTATATATACCTATATTAAATTTGTACCTGGTTGAGACATCGCTTTCTGTCCCTCCTCTATTGAGACATGATAGGTGGGTGGGAACTGCGAGTGACTGCAGTTTCCACCCCAGCACATGTGCCCTGTTGGCTTTCCCTTGCTATTGGTGAGGGGGGACACTCATTTTGGGGACACCCAGCTTACAAGAAGAAATGCAGTTTTGCATGTTATTAGCTTGGAAAACATCCTGGCATCTAAGCCAGGCAAAAAACAAAGTACACTCTACCCCAGGTCCTACCAAACCATGCTTTCTTTTTCAGGATGTGCTGCCACTAGTTAAGGTGGGTGGATACAAAAGGCATGGTGGGGTATGTTTGGATTATAGGTGAGGATGTAACTGATATCTCCACTGCTGCGGGGAGGGGGGGTCTTGATAAATACGATGCAAAGGATATTTCTGCTTTTAGCTTCTAGAGTAGAACATAAGCATGTCTATACATGTGGGTTTTTTGGATGAGGAGAAGCTTTTTAAATCAGAGGGCTCCTGGACAGCCACTCTAATTAAAATGGCTCAGCGCCATGTGTATTCAGCAGCCTGCATTTCAAAATGTTCATGGGGGCACTTTAATGAGTTTTAGTTAAAGTGTGCCCACTGCCATTTTGAAATGTGGGATGCTGAATACATGTGACAGTGAGACACACTGGACTGTTCTAATTAGATTGCGTCTACTCCGATTCATTTTAATTAGAGTTCCCCAATTAAGGACCTTTGGGGCTTGTTTTACTGAGCACTAATGGCTTTAACATGCAGGCAAGGGGTAGTAATTACACCAGTGCGCCCCACGGTACCATACCCGTTATATATTACATTTGTGGGGATATATTATGATCCTCATTTTGTATTATGAACCTCATTTAACAAAGCATGTCAGCACATGCTTAAAATTAAGCATGTGTGCATCACATTAAAGTCAACTTCGCTGAACTGAAATGGAACCACTCCTGTGCTTAAAGACTGTCATATGCTTAAATGACTTTCAAAATGAGGGCGCATAAAGGTATGGCTGATATATGGCTACTGCTTTGTATTTAAGGGTTCCCAACTGTTTTGAAGCTTGTTATAACTAGCGTGACTATGCATCCTGGTTTGGCCAGGATAGTCCTGGATTTCGTAGGCTGGTCCCAGCTGGTTGATGGAAAGTAAAACACAAGTCCTGGAATCGCGGGGGCATAAGGCTCAGTCTGGTGGGTAGGTGGGCTCAGTCTGGCGGGCATAGTGAGCCAGGCAGAAGGGTGATGCCTGCCCACCTGCCTCTGCCTGCAGCAGCACCTCTGACTTGGAGGTTTTGGTGGGAGAAGGCAGTGTCCCAGATTTCCTTAAAAATAATATGGTCACCCTAGTTATAACCTCATTTTTTCATAATACATACTTTACTTTAATATGCATATCATCTGACTTGCAAAAATCAGCTTCACGGAGAGGTGATGTGGCAAACAAAGCATTCCTACTCCAGCCTAAAAGACTGTCAGCAAGAGTGGCCCACTTAGCCAAGTGGCTTGAACTAAGAAGTTCAAAGGCAACCCCTTAAACTCCTGCTGAAAATCTTAACTCAGAATGTCCAAACTTTAGTAACTATGATAGCACAATACAGTGCTGCCATACACTCATAAGAGTGAATTGTGTGACATCATATCCTTCTGTCATGCAGTGCTAGAAGGATAACAAAACCAGAAATACAGCTATATATTCTATCATAGAAGTGCAACAGAAATGCAACAGGACTTAAGTAGTAATATAATTCTGGAAGGCTATTTTGAAAACTGAAATAGTCCAAGCTCCAGAATTCTCTATAATCAGTCTAGAAATCATTCCAAAAAACCCACTTGCTTCACTGTCCAAGATTTCACTGCTTTCAGGGGTTACAAGATTACTTATGCTGTTTAAGAACCGTGTTGCTGTATCATGGCTAACCTGTGGAATAAAGTGACAGTATGATTCAACTTTTTTCAGCTGGCATCAGAGAGACACCTGGGTAAATTATGGCCTTCATTCACTACCCAATCCTCCTTCAAATTTCAGCAGTTATTTCCAGATTTATAAAGCCTCTATTTTTGCTGTTTGACCTCAAAAATACTAACTGACAGTTTGCATTTTTCCCCTTAAATTCTGGATGTGATTCTAACAGGTACCATCTTGAAAACTATTAGTCAAGAGCACTTCTTGTATGTGAAAAAATACATTTCAAGATTTCAAATGACAACAGTCTACATCAAACTCTTCATAAATACCTTTACTTGTAAGGAACATTACAATAGCAATCTTGGAATTCCCTAAAAACTTGCTTTATAAATAAGCATACTTCTGTAATAATACTTATTTGTAAAAGCAAGACAGTAAAGGTTTTAGAGTCAGCTTTTGGTTTCTATGTTCTTGCTCTAGCAGTTCTCAAGAAAGTGTTCTGTTATAAAGTCAACTGGGAATAATAAAAATCATGATGGTCATCAGAACAATGTGATTTTAAGGTCAAATATATTATGTCCTGCCAGAAATGGATGTGTTTTGGCTGAGCCATTCAAATTCTTTCTGGACCAGATAACTTTTCCTAAGAACCAGTCCTACATTAGTGGAAAGAAAGAAAAAAGTGAACCATTATATATGAACAAAGCCCAAAAAACTATGACTGACAATAAGCATTAGACCCAGCAGTAAGTGCTGGCAGTTCTGTTTCAAGGATACAATTCTCTTTGAACTATGTTATATATTTCAATAAGCAATATAAAGGCCATTATTTTCTGTTAAACTCTGACAGACTTTTTCATAAAGAAGGTCTGTGTTTGATTTGAAAGATGATGAAAGGTACAGGTTGGTTCCAGCTTTAACATTTTCTGCAGCCATACTTTCACTGCCCCACAGCTGCTGCAGTGACCAGCCTTGCTTGGGAGAGGCTCAGGATCAGAACAACAGGGAATATACGGAGGTGCACTGGGACAGCTTACACAGCCCCTCCCCACACCCTGTTTCCAGCCATGTCTTATTGTTCCCCACTATTCCTCACTGTTGTGGGACACCAAGTTTGCCCAGATAAAACAAAACACTAAAGGAAATACTAACCTAAAAACGTGCATCAATATATGTGATTGTAACTGCAGTAGGGAGCCCACGGTGTTTCAGGCATGAGTTACTCAAATGTGTCCTTACAAGGCCTAAACGTTTTTTGCACTCCTACCCTCCATTCTTCCCCATGACTTTCAGCATGCCAACCACGTGATGCATAGAGGACAGCAGAGAACAGAACTTCTAAAACACCATGACCATTTTTTCTTTGGCATACGTAGCCAGTTCTCGTCCGCCAGTGCTGCAGCCCCTTCTCCATCTCCCTAACTGCATGTCACTCATGAAGACTCTTTCTACATACTCTGGTTACTTCTCTCCTGAATGTAAGATTTCTCACCCATCTGGCACTCTCCAGAATCCCTTTTGTTGGTCAGTACTTGTGGCCAGGAAGGACTTTTTAATCTCCCTGGGGTCTGGGGGAGGGGGATTGCCCCCCCAATCTCATTGAGGTTTTGTAGTTTGGGATACAAAGACAAGAGGAGTGGTGGGGGACATAAACTGAGGTATGGTGATAATCCTGTTGGTATTCAAAACCCAGAGGTTCATAACTAGAGGGTCTTGCTTTTCTGCTCAGAACCATAAGAATTGCCAAATTAGGATTTGGAAAGGATTTTTTTTTTGCTAGATCAGATTGGCACAGATTATGAGGGATTTTGCATTTTGCAGGGCATGGGCTTTCTCCTAGCATGAACCTCCTAGCATATATTGCTGTTGCAGTAGTAAGCCATTAGTGGTGCTCTTAATCCCCTTGCTTTTATCAGTGGCACAGTATAGGGTGTTCTTGGTATTTCTGATGCTGTTTCTTTTAGTTATGGGCAAGGTGACTTGAGGATTTCTTCAATGAACAATTTTCGGGGGATGCAGGGGATTGGTCTCAGTAGCCTAGAGAGTTCTTCCAAGTCATGTGTTCCAAGCCTGTAGAAACCCTGCTACAGCTCCATTTTTCTCCCTTAGCTACATTTTCCTATTCTCTGGGATCAGGTATGCAATATTCTCCAAGACTTGTGTTTTGTTGGGATTTTAGCACTGCATGCATCCACAGCAGCACAAAGAACTTGGTTGTTCGTTGTCTTTGTCCTGCCTTTACCATCTGAAACCTACGTATAAAATCATACCATTTTGCCTATTCCACACCTTTATCTGATTATGGAAAGGACTGGTGATAAGGGAGCCCGTGATGGTAGAGCAGTTCTCTTAACTTCTCTCTTTGAACTCCTGCATTCGAATACTGATTAGGTCATAAATGAAAATCATCTTGTTGCTAGAGTAGGGATGAGTAAATGACCCCTAAAGTATTGCAATTCAGTTACTTTTCAGATAAGCATACAAATAAAAAACAAACAAAAAATAAAAATGTTATGCACACCAGAATTATCAGAACCACTTTGACCTGCAAAATGGGAATGAACTCAGGAAGAACAGGCTCTCTCAAACCATTTACATTGTTCCTGATATCTGGCCAGGTAAGAAACTAAAATGAGCCTCTCTGCTGTACTTCCGTTCCTCCATTCTGGAACTCAGTCAAGACAAAAACAAAGAACAAAGGGGAAAAGAAAAGATTCTCTCTGACTTCCTAAAGGCTCTAATCTGATTCCTTTCAGGGGTCAGCAATCTATGGCCTACAGGCCAGTTCCAGCCATCAGTGCTGTTAGATCTGGCCCATATTATGGGCGAGGGGGGGTCCTTTGAGCAGAATTTTGGTGGCGAAGCATTTTGCTTGCACTGTTGCAGGGAGCTTGCCTATGCCATGGCTAGGTGGTAAGGGGAAGTGGCAACAGCTGCTAGGTCCAGCATCTTGAATCTTCACTCATAGCTTACAAATATCATAAACTTTCATAAACTGGAGCTCACTTCATCAGATGCTGTGAAAGGACATGCACAGTGCAGTGTATAGAAGAGAGTTTGAATGCAAAAGGTAGGAAATGAAGGGGAGAGGGATGAGAAGGAAGGGAGAAGGGGGGCAGTGCTGCAAAAGGCAGACAAACAAAGAACACAAGGGAACAAAGGGGTCACAAAAGGTAATCCAGGTAATGGGATAAGACTCTCTAGTCCCCATTTAAACCATACTTAACATAATTCAGTCAGTGGATGATTTCTTGTTCTGCAATTTCCTGTTCTATACAATGCCCTGTGGTGGTCCTTTCACAGTGTAAACTCTTTGTACTGCAGGAAGGAACTTTTCCAAATGTATCCACCTTGGGAAAGGGAGTAAGACCTTCCTGAGCATGCTCAGTGGGGAAATGGTGGCTATGTTGTATCACTGAGGTCAAGAAGAAAAAACACCAGCCCAGCAACCAGGTTGGAGTTAGTGTAGCAGCTAGGGCCCAGAAGAGAGCTTTCTGTGAGAACGCTGTCAACAGGATCAGGGCCTGGTTGAATAAAACCAACCATCCTATTGAAAATACTGACTGATCAGGGCTAGGTGAGCTCTGGTGCCTGCTGGTAGAGGGGTGGCAAATCTTTCCAGTGTCCCAGGAACTGAAGAAAGTTAAGAGGGAATTTGGATAACTTTTCTCTCAGCCAGAGGCATGTGTCCTGTTCTTAGCATTTGTTCTACATACCATACACCCTGTTCCAACAAACTGTGCCACCTTATTAGGCTAGGGACAGACATTACACATAACCAGTTTAAATAAGCAGAAACTGGTTTAAACCTGTAACAGAACAGATGTTCAGTGCACATAAACCAGTTTGAAAATGGCTGAAACAGGTATGACATAAACCTGGTTGAATGTAGTATCAGACTTAACTGATTTGACTCACACCAGGTTATGCAATGTCTGTCCCAGACCCCTTGCTGGTTTAAGATAAACCAGAAACCCCCAGCATCCCAACATGCTCTCTGGGCTGAGCAGGGCGCTCTGCTCCACAGCAGGGCTGGTCCCTCCCCACTTCTCCCTGCCTGGAGCTCCAGCAGAGACTTCAGGTACAGCAGGGTCTGCTGGCTTCCCCCTGCCCTACCCTTTCCCCCTCACTGCTAAAGCAGGGATCCCCTGCTCCCTCCCTCCCTCCCATCTCTCACAGCACAAACCCCAGCCCCATGGACCCTAGACATGTGGTTTGCTAGCTAATGCCGAGAGGTGTCTGTCTATGTCTCCAATTTCACTGCAACAGGCAAACAGAACAGTGAACAGAACGCTTAGGGCTTTTTGGAGCTAATCAACAGGTCATTTGGTAAGCTGTTTAAGAAGAGTTTGAACTAATGGAGAGAGGCTATTGTTTTGCTGATGAGATGATAAACATTATCATCAGCTCTCTGCTGGCTTGCTTGCCTGTCATTTTGCTGCAGACAGTATAAAGAAGCAGGGAGAGGGAGATTGAAAGGCTCCATATCATCAACAGATGCATGCACTGCACATCCCCCTTGCCTCAGAGTGCTAGCTGGGAGCTGGCAATACTCCCACCCCTTGAGCAGCTGGGCACCAGTGGGAAAAATCCTGGGACTGTGCAGGCAGGGTGAGAGTTTACACCCCTTCCTAATCAGAGTGTCCTGCCTGGCCTGGCCACCCCCCTCCCCCAGCTCAGCACTGTATAAGGGAAGGGAGGGCTGCTGTAGTACCCCCCAGCTTCTAGCCTGAGCCACTGCAGGCATGTGCCTGAATTTCCAGTCCAGAGAGAATGTCTGTCCGGTTACAAACTGGTTCAGCCTAGCCAGGTTAAGCTAACCTGCAAAGATTGAATCAATTCAGGCTCAAGGTTTTTGAATGTCTATCCCTAGCCTTAGTGTTCAGTACAGGAAACAGGCACAGGTCAATACCAGGCTCACTAAACAAACAAAATGCAAGACCACCCAGAAATAACAGCCATTTGCCAGGAGATCGCTTCATCCAGCAGTGAAGCCTATCATGAATAGCTTCACTCCTTAAAGATAAAAGAGGAAGCAAGACTTACCAAATTTGCATGCTCAAACACCACTACAAGCCACAGAAATGTCATCAACCTCTCCAACCACACTTTCAGCCCATCTGAGATCTCTACGCTACCCTGTGGTTTTTCTATCTGCCTTACCACACAACTTAATAAGGTTAATCTGTATGGAGACTTCAATTCTGTTTTCTACAGCCTAAAACTGAAGAAATATTTCCATGACAATAAGCCATGCAATGATCAACCTGGCATACACCAGACCCATACACAGCACAAGAAGAAGGATGCCTCCTGGGCTCAACCCGAGGGCCACAGCCCCAATCTGGACCTGAATATAAACTGTTTCCACCCCCGTGCACATTCTGTGATAACAAAAAAAAAATCCCAACATTTATGTTACAGCCTCAATACTGCAGCAGGAGTGCCATATTTAGCCTTAAAAACAACCTGGATATTATTATAAAACAGACTAAGGAGGGAATGTGTTCCACTGTCATGGACAAAACAGCTGAGACACAGCTTTCCATACCCAGAATTTTATAAATTCCTGACAGAGGACCCCACGGTAAAATACCAGGAGGAACTAGATAATCTCTAAAAGAATCCACCTCAGGAAACACAGGAGAGGGTTACTGCTTCCACTTCCTGGGAGCCCAGGCTAGGCCACTTTTACTATATTAACCTAAGTCCAACATCAGCATGAATTTAAGGCAACCCTCCCAATAATTAAATTGTATACATGGAAAATTGATAAATTTGTTATAGTTTTTCATGTGTGGAATCTAATGATTGGAGGGGCATCTTAAATTCACCACCCCCTTCCCCCGCACCTCTTTAGCATGGAAAGCAGTGACGGGGGACAGGAGGAAGCTGTAGGGGGAGGTAGTTGGTGGACAGGTGGTAGGAAAGGCAGTGGGGGAGCAGTGAGGGAGGCAAGCAGGATTTCCCTTTGGCCCATAATTCTTGTTCCCCACACCTTTCCCTCTGCAGCCTGTCCCACCCACCACTTGCCCCCACTGCTGCCTGCCCCCTCCTGGCACCTGCCCCCACCACCTGCAAACCTCAACCTCAAATGTCATCTCTCGTGATACAGGGCACCTAACTCCCATTCTCACCAAGGCACCAGACCTTGCAACAGACTCAGGTGCCTGCTATGCCTCAACACCAATACAGACCACATCATCACTGGACCAAATAACACAAATTATAACACGAGGTTCATTCACCTACAACTCTACCAACATCATATATGCCATCACTTGCTCCTAGTGTCCCTCTGCCATCTACACTAGAGAGATGGGGTGATCTCTATGTGAAAGAATGAATGAACACCAATCTGAAATCAGCTCCAGAAAGACACAAAGGCACATGGCAGAACATTTGAACTTCTCTGGACACTCCACTGCTGACCTAAGTGTAGCTGTTCTTACACAGTAAACCTTTAAACACCGATTTGAACAGGAAATTGCAGAACAAGAAATCATCCACAGACTGGATTGTATTAAGTACAGTTTAAATGGGGACTAAGGATTTTTATCCCATTACTTGGATTAGCTTTTGTGACCCCTTTGTTACTATGGAGTCTTTGCTCGTTTGCCTCTCCCAGCACCGCCCCCTCTCCCTTTTCCTTCCCTACTTCCCCTCACTTCCTATCTTTTGTATTCAAATCATTCCCTCCTTTCTATACAATGCTCTGTCCACATCCTTTCATAGCATCTGATGAAGTGAGTTCCAGCTCACAAAAGCTTGTGCAATATATATATACACATCTCTAATTTAATTAGTCTATAACTAAAATCTATCCTGCCTTCTGCTTAACTTCAAAATGACATGGCTAACTACATCTCTCTGAATAATCTTCCTAGTCTAAACCAGCTGTTAAGGCTTAAACCACAAGCACTTCATTTATTCTTTTAATTATTTATTTGTTTATTTAATAGTTGTTTATCCTGGCCTATCCAAAAGGCTCAGAGCAGCTAAAACTTGGTTACGAATAAACTTATTTCATTAGAATGATGCCATAGATGCTACATATTGAGACTGTGTTAGCTTTTCCATTAAAACTAGGTTGTTTATTTCTTTTAATAACAGCTTGAATTTATGTGTATTTTTACACAAAGAAATACAAATCTGCAAAATCCAGAATCAAGGTATCAAGTGCTGACATTCTCATTGCCCCCTAAAGTCAACCCATTGTGCCTTTGTTTTATTTCTACTGGCATGAATTGTGGCCTTACCTTTAACTGTTCTGGCTTTTGTCACTGGGCCACAGCCTCAGTTCTTGGCAATGTAATTTTGTCAGTGAATTATCCAGGCAGTCTAAAATGGGCAGGATTATTCAGCACAGCAGTGTAATCTTCAATATCAAACTAATGCTGTCTGGCTTGCACAGCTCCAAGACAGGCAGTGGTGGAAATGTAATTTGCAAAAGAATTATGAGGAGGGGGAGAGCCCTTAATGAAATGAGTAACTGAGAAGTCGTAACACCAATCCTATTTACCTCAATGGTGCACTCAGGAATGAATGCTGGCGTCTTTCTCTTCTGTGTGCAAAGGGTTAATGTTAAACCAAACTGAAATGGCATGTTTTACCATGTCTTCTGCATGACTGATACTGCAATCGATCTGCAGCGGTTCATTTTCTCTCTGGAATCTCTGCCTACTGAGAACAAATACAAACACATGTGGAACCAATAGGAAGCAGACCAAGGGGTTTAAGAGCGCTGTACCAACCTATGTCAGAAAGTTCTCACTTAACAGATGGAGCAATTAATAAAACAGTCAAGTGGTATGACTGCGTCAAGGTACCTTTAAGTGCTAACAATCCTCTTTTGTTTTACTACTGTAGTGTACAGATGGATTCCAATTCAGAATAAGCACTGCATTGTGCCCATGTTTGCTGTCGTACAGTGTCACAGTATTTATAGGGTGCCAGGTGTCCAGTGCCTTTTATTTTAAAGACAAATAGGACACTGATTTTTCCCCTCCTCTAGCATTTTAAGTGCTGATGCGGCCACTAATCTGGGTAGTATTAAACTCTACAAGTAAATCAGTCCTTTTATCAATTTGAAAAGGAAAGATTTGCTATAAAATATTCCCAACACAAGGCAGCCTCAGTTAACATGCATCTTTAATGTGTATTGATCCTGGTCATGTAAGCATTTTACAGGCTGCCAAAGGGGCTGTGTCATACCTCCCCCACTCTGCATTGTATGGTGTGTTGAATTTCTGAGTTAAAATGTATTTTTACTTCTCGTTTTAAAGGCAAAATATAAAGCCCTGGCTACTTGCTGCTTAAGATTCTGTGACGCTTCTCAGAAGAGTAGGATTATTAACTTGGGTATCCTAGACAAATCTGAGTCATATCTCAGCCTCTCCTCATCATCTTCTTTCTGTCCTAAATTATATTGCTGTCACAGAATGCTTCCTACATTCCTGATGGCTGCATTCAGATGTGTGCAGATTACTTTGGGACCTCTAAAAAAAAAAGAGAGAGAGAGAAAGAAAGCTGTTATCATTTTTATTAGTGGCATAAACAAGAAAGCATAGAACATGATCGATTGCTTTTTTGCCAATGATCCTGTTTCTGTCCTGGGGATGAAGTGGGGAATAAAGTTATGGTAGGTTGGCACGCTACTTCACTACATCCAGAGACCCTGCTTACAATACCTACCACTGAAAAACATTCTCTTCTCCACTCAGCCTCTGCTATTCTGCTCCATGTGCAAGTGGAGCTCCAAAATTTGACAAGATCATTCTTGTGAAAGAGGACTTCAGCAATCTTGTGCGTTCCACTTTGCCTCTCTGAACACAAAACAGAGCAGAGTCCAGGAGAAAGTGCCTGTGCACCACAATTAAATGTATTAGTGCACTGTAATCCCTGCTGATTTCATCCTACAATTGTTCAACAAAACCATCGTTAAGGAGTTCAAAATAAGTCCAAGTGTTTTATTTATTTAGAATTTCAACTGGCATGATAATCTGACCCGAATTTAGAGACAACACCTTAGAGATTGTCGGTCAGTGGCAACCAGTTGAACTAAAAACCTCTCAGGAGCTACAGAGGGGAAGGTTCTTGCAGCAAGAATAGGAAAACGTTCATTATATGTAAGGGAGCAGTAACTGTAGGTGGACAAATAGGAGTTTTCCATTGTTCTTATCCATGCTGAAGTGGCTTTCTGCTTACAGCAAGGTGAAATACAACTACAGGGACAATAGCTCAACACACAATTGTCTTTTCTCTTTCCAGATTTCTCTGACCTTCTTATCTCTGTGCATCTGATTGCTGCTGTACCAAACTTTTCCTGATGAGACATCACTGCCTATTCTTGTATAAATGAAGCCCACTACTATATCTGCTAAAAGCTGTGGAGTCTAGTAAGGGGTCAGAATATAGAAGCTTCAAATGGTCTTCCATGAAATCCAGAGAGTGCCAGAGTGATCAGCTCCGGATTGAATGCTAAGACATTGCTCCAAGAGCTTATCTTCCCACATGCACAATATATTATACAGTAAACAAAAACACAAACAGGCCTTGCAAAGAATCCATATACAGTGATCCATTCACATTACCACTTCATCATACTGCGCCACTTAACTAATGGCCAGCTCTTTACCTACCCAACTTCTATCTCTTTTTCTTCATTGCTATTATTATTGTTATGATCTTACTTAGGACATGTGTTAAAAAGTCAGAAGTATGTGCCTCTCCCCAGAGCTGAACTGAATGCTTTTTCACATTCAGAAACATTCTTCTAAAGGTGAAGTAGAAGGCATAAAAAGAAAACCAAGATAGTTTTAACCTTTACTGATCCTCTGTTTTATATATAACAATGGCATGGCCTTAAACTGTTTTTCACGCATGTGAGTAAGGTTTTCTGGATAAAATTCTGGCTATTACAAATGTAATGAGTCTGTCAACTGACCCAAAATTGATGGAGTTGCCCACACCCATTTGTGGGATCATTAAATTAAATGCCACTCACCAGGGAAACCTCTTAACTACAGCTGAGCAAAGACTATACAAAATTTCCCATTAATACTTGTTCATATTTGCTTTTGTGTTTGTTCACCTTTTGTGTTCATACTGGGTGAATATGCCAGCTAATGAGTTCACTGGAAGGAATGTATGTGCAAACAGCACACTTTAAATGAGTGTCAGAGAACATGGTGTGAAGTTTGTATCCAATCAAAGCTAACCAATGTAGCTATAAATTCAGATGCAACAAACCAACTGAGAGTGATCACAAACATGAATTATAATAAGAAATGATGTAAGGGTTCATCAATAGGCATTCTGGATCATGCTGCAATACAGATACCCAGGCTAGCTTGTTTAACTGTTGCTCACAGACATCAGTGGAATTTCAAGAGGAGCTCCCAAAGTCAATTGGTAAATCTCCTCAAAAATTAAATGAAGCAAATAATGTCCCTGCTATATGAATCTCCTCTGGTCCCTGCCAAAAGGTTCCAATGATTGGCACTCGCCATGAAATCCCTTTGGGTAGGAGCCCAAAATCTAATAGGCTAACAAAGTTGGGGGGGGGGGGGGGGTTGGTTTTTTTGTTCTACACCTCTTCAATATATCTGTTTTTTACAAGTATAATATAGTACAGGTGGTGGGTCAGATCCTCAACTGGCATAGATTAGCATGGTTCCAGCAAAATTGGGGAAGCCAAGGCTCTGCTCTTTTTTTAATGCAACATGAATGCTTTTATTTTAAACCAATGATTAGAAGATCCACTTCCCCCCCATCATTCATAGCTGCTGCCAAATTCAGTATTTCTCTCACTGAAACAAGAGGGTGATACCAATATGTCACCTGGATCTACACACCAGTATAGGCCGGTCTCAGCTACCTTAAAAGATGCCTTTAGGTTCATAGCTTTCCAAGAGCTCAGGAAAACCTTTCATTACCTAGCAATCATCAACAAATTCATTGGTATCTGATTTTTCCTCATGCTGGCGCTGGAGCTCTCTTTCCATCTCTCAGGCTACCTATTAATAGCAGTGAAATACAAAATTTCTAACACACATACCAAGCTGCTAATTCTCTCTAGTAACAAGAGCCCACCTTTTTAGGCCCAAGTAAACCAACATACCAAATGTTCAATACTCTGTCTTTTCCCAGCAGCACCCTCTATGGAAAGAGATTCAGGGGTTCTCCCTCACTATGACCATTCCTTTACAGTTTTTTGTGGGTTTTTTTACATGAAGTATTGATTTATACCCATATTTTCAGAATTTGTAATCTGAATTTCCCAATTATCAAGCATTACTCAGCACCTCCTCTCTTTCCACTAAACTGACCTTTTGGCAAGGTCTTTGCCAGTGCACTGCACTTTCACCTCCTGACTACACCATATATTTCACTGAGGTATCTTAAACCAGTCCCACAGTCTCCCTACAAAGTCCTGAGAGTCCCATAAAGGCCCCCTCCCAATTTTTTACTGTCCTGTAAAAACAAGGTTTGCTCATTCCCAGTCCCAGTCCCCACCAACTCTTCTTTCATCTGGTTACCTCCTGTGCACATGTCTGAATTACGATTACACATACATGCACACGCATGCAGCACAAACTGCCTTGGGATCCACTCATGAAGGTCATCAGATACACATTCACTAATATTGTTGCAGCATGATGATTGCAGTGGAAGACTGTGGTGACATAAGGTGTGCCCAAAACCTTCTTCACATTAGGGGCTGCCAGCAATCAGCACAGCTCTAAAAGTGAGTGACCGGATAAGGGATATAGCCATGGCAGCTGGGGGACATGTTAATTCAACACATCCACATTGCAGCCTCTGCCAGCTGGACTCCAGTGGAACACTCAGCAGAGATTAAAACCAAGCTCCTTAAACAGAACGCTAGGGGGGCATTAGGGTAGAGCAGGTGGTGTTGCCACTAAGGTGTGAATCCCTTTTCCAGGGGTAGCAGCCCAAACAGGAACAGGGACATCTGCACTCCTCTATGCTACTAGAGGTGAAAGCAGTTTGACAGACACAATATTATATGTACTGCCTGTGTTGTATGCTAGAGGTAAATGCAATTTTCAAAGCATATCCAAACTCTCTGCAAGTTCTGAGGTATGTATTCAGAACTGTGGTTTCAGTTCAGTCCCATCTCCAGTGTGCACGTAAGCATCACCAGCATCCAATCCTCTACCAGAAATCTAATGTTTATTTATAACTCACATAGAAGCCCAAGTTACATGTTGTGCAGACACTGTCTCAATACCTGTATACACACCTGACCCCCATTGCCCCTCCTTAAAAGACTAAACTACAAGTAAATATTTTAATGACTCCTTTGGTTTTGTATTAGGCTATTGTTTTGGGAAACAGTCTATAGCTTTTATAATGTCCATCTTCCCCTTCCCCAAACACACTGTTTCCTGCCAATCATCCTGGAACACAGAGTGCTGGGCGCTTAGACAGGATGTTTGTTTGCTAGAGCAGTGTAGCCAAGTTGCAGGCCTCAGCACTTACTTAGACTGAATTTCCAAGCACAAGAAAATGGCTTGAACAGTTATTTTAATACAGTTATAGAGTTGTTTATAATTCTAAAATAGCAACAGGTTATCTCCCTAGTGAGGAAAGACTGATGCTGAAACCATGAGTCCATGCCCTGAATAGTCTTAAGACCTTGGAAAAGTGGCACAGCTGATGTCAGATGGTGCTTCAAGACTCCCACAAGAAGACTTGTATCTTTAAAGCATCTTTGGTAAGGTGCAGAATTAATTGTGGGATCCTCAGGCTGGAGAACCATTTTGTGACTTTCATGGAGTCACATCAGTCCCTGCCTAATAAATTAGGTCAGTGTTATCATGGTGGCTCTAAGCCACCATTATGTAAGGGCATCAAGTATTGACACATCATCAGAATGCAAACGCGGCAGAGTACAGTCAGGATGTCGTAACATAAATACTCAATGACTCGTTTTGCATTTAATATACTGTCACTTCCTTTTTTCTGACTTCTATGGTGCATGCATACAGTAACGTACTCTTCTCATAACACATCCTGTGAGCTGGCATTATGCCCCAGTATTAGCTTCATGGATTCCATGTACCACAAGCAGTTTATCAACTTTACTCATTAAATTGCGGTTGGACTATCCTCTTTGGATGGAAAAAGTAGCGAAGTAGAATAAAGAAGGTGCTGATGACAGCCTACCCTATGGAGGAAGTTTAAGCAATCACTTATGTAGGGTTAAGTTACCAATAAAGGAGGATGCCAGGAAGGAGGATGGATATGGACTTTAGCTTGGGGACTGTATACTGTGTTAAGTACCAAGTAAGGCCTCAGGCCATGCACAGGAAGGACTACCTTTTTCGGTCTCCCAATTCATAGATGTTTGAAAGATGGGGAGTGATCCTCACAGCTCCTTTGCAGGCTCCTAAAGCTCCTCAGTACTACCCCACACCCTTTGGCAGAACAGGGAGCACCCTCACAACCTGAGCTTCTCTCGTTCTCCCTGATGTCATGTGATACAAGAGGAAAACAACAGTCAGGCCAACCAATTCCATGAAACTATTTCTAGGACCCTCAAAAGCCACAGGCTGAGCCTGCAGTATGATTCTGAGAGATGCAAAATTAGGTTCAACACAAGAATTACATATGGCAGGATTGAAGCAGAGCTTAGAGAAGACATTTTTAAGATAGTTTCACTGCAGGCCAGGTCTTGGACCTGTACGCCCACAGTTTGGAAGCCTTGAGATCTAGCAGTTTATCTATGTGTCCCATGGACCTGATAATGGGTCACTAACCTCCAAAGTGGCTAAATAGTTCCTATCTTGCTTTCTAGCATTTCTTCAGAAGTCAAGTTATAAGCTGTTTCTGCATACTGAACCCTTGCATAATGCAAGAGAAGGCAATGACTTTCAGAAACTTCAGGAGAGTGAGGAGGGTCATATTCTTCCCTGTATGAATACTCAACCAAAGAAAATTATGAAAAACACAGCTGCCAAGCTGTGAGATGAAAATGGATGGCCCAGGGATCAAAGACACCAAATCAAGTCTCTACAAATTAAAACAAAACCAAAATTAAAACAAAAAACCAGCCTACATTAACATAATTCTCGCCAAAAAACACTGCACTTATGCCTACTGAGAAGCCTCTTACCTGTTCCTTTAACTTTGGAGTGCATAGTATGCCATTGCTCTCCAGCTCAATACATGGTCCAGCTGAAGGCCTGTGCCTCCTTTATCCAGAATGGGCCTAGAGGTTACAGCCACCTGAAATCCTACCCCGTAATTTACATCCCTCCAAGACAATCTGTGCTTATCAAAAATCATAGAAACAACTCATGCCATCAATGAATCTTATGGAAAGAATTACTTTAAAGGTTAAGGAACTGGAGCAGGACTCGG
>NW_005842649.1:802530-810279 GCF_000455745.1 Alligator sinensis | reverse complement strand
GAAGAGCTATGTTTCGTTCCTAGCTTTGACACAGGCTTCCCATATGGCTTTGGTTAAGTCATTTAATTGCCTTTGTGCCAGTTTCCCTCAGTCGGTGAGGATAGTGATGCTTCCATTCTTCCGTCTGTTGTGTAGTTAGGCTGTAAGCTTTTGTTGGCAGGGGCTATGCATCTTCCTATCTGTTTGCATAATACCCAGCTCAATGGGCCATTCTCTCAGTCAGGGCCTCTAAAACGGTATATCGTAAACCAACGTGCTAGAGGCAGGTGATCTCATTGCAAAGCTGTCAGGACAAGTTAGAGATCAGAACCTACTCTAAACCAATCATTTTCATTGCCTTGTGTAAAACTTGCCTTTCATACAGACCGCCTCAGACCATAAAAGGCTGGAGAAGATGAGAATGATGATAGTAGAAGGAAAGAAATAAAATATTTTAAAAATTCAAAGTATAAGGGCCAATGCACTAGCAAAGCATTCTTTTAATTATGTTTTTTATGTGCTTGTTTCTGTTACATACTGACACTTCACAGAAGCTCTATAAATATCTGAAACGATAGATTAGTTAGATTAAATAGACAAACAGCTTTTTTCTGACTGTAGCTATCCATAAATACTGTCATAGGACCCTGAGGGATTTTCTTGCTGAAGACCCTAGAGGTCACTGTCCATATTGTTCTACCCAGGCACGATACCGTATAGATACCAAAAGCCATATGGAAGAGGTACTTCTTCACAGCTGCAGAGGAAACTGCTTTGCAGAACAGAAAACAGCAGAAATTGTAACACAGGCTTTAGTTAGAGTTGAAAGGAAAGGCACATGCAAAATTTAAGCTGCGGATCTGAAATCTCATTTCAAAAATATGTTCATAAAGCGACAAGCTGTTGAAAATATTCTAATTGTCAGAATCAAGCTGTTACGATTCCATTTCACAGACCACACAATCAACAAAGAACGAACAAAAGAAACTGTCTCTTGAAGTAAACGGAGCCTTAAAAACAGCGTTTCTTTCGTGAATTTTGTTTTGTTCCTTACATAAGTTTTGGTGTTGTAAAATGTGGCACGTTTTGTACTGTATGTTCCCTCAGAAAGCCAAACAGAAACTTGTCATCATGGTTCTGAGAACACAAGGCCTCTCCTTTCTCATGTTTCAACTAAACAGTCTCCACTTGGGCTGAGGAACGTATCATATATCATAAATCACTCTCTGATAGATATTTGGCAGCTAGTCAGCACCCCAGGCTATGTAACATACAGTATGGAACATTTTTAAGGTGGAATCTAGATTTTGTAACTTAAAGACTTAATAGCATCTCAAAACATTTTACTACTTCCTAGTACAAAAAAATAGCCGAGAAAGCAGAATTCTCCATATGGTTTTAGGTTCTGAATAATACATGCACACAATAAGCCATGGAACTGTAAACCTGCAGGCTTTGTTCACTATAATGAAAATGAAAAAGAAAATTAGGGAGCATGATTGCAGTTAACCCCCTAAAACAGCCAAGTAGCAAGGAACTTCTAGAAAGCTGGTTTTTATCTGCTAGAAGTTTTAACTATTTCATTACCTCTGAGGTCAATTCACACTCTCATACATATTATCCAAAGCCAGGCATGGAATCCAAGAACATCTCAATTCTGCTTTCTAGGCTACAGTGCTAGAACATAATTTACATTATAGGATAATATTACACAGTCTAGTAAAGATGATGCAAGGTGGCAGAATGCTGTGCTCCAACAATAAAATTAGAAAGGTTTTCTCTGGATGCAACAGGGAGGATTGAGATTTTGGACATTTTATCCAATAGTTTCTAGCCTGCAGATCACATATAGTGCCTACTCCTACCTGTGTGGAAAATAGCCCAGAATTAAGATATTACTTTTCATAAATACATCACAACTGGGGGTAATTAACCCTTTCATTACAATGTCTCCTTGGCCCTGCCAGGGACATATCCTTTAGCACAGCTCTATTTATTTTCAGGATAGCGACAGCTGTTAGGAAGCATATATTGACTCCCAACGTTATGCAAAAACTACTTTGCTGGGTTTACAAACATGTTACAGGGCACTTATGGGGTCACTTGGTGTTTTTGGACATGCCCGAGCTTTTGCAGTGGACTTAGGCTGTGGAGTTCTTTAAAAGGCTGAGGGGAAACTGGGCAAAATGCACAGCATGTGGCCTGGAGAGAGGGTTTTAAGCAGCAGAGATGCAAGAACAAAAGAAAGTAACTGAACAAAACTACAGCAACTTAAATAGAAAATACATATTTCTTGAGGTTTTAAAGCAGCCAGTACAACTTGTTACACAAACACTTTTTCTGTGTGTTTGTTTTATTTAAGCTTTAGGTCTCATTAACCTTGGTGACTGAAAATAAAATTTGCACTACAATATGGCAGGGAAATGTTCTAATTGGACTCTGCCACCTTTGTTTGGTTTACTCACTGTTCTGGTAGACTTTTATTTTACTAATAACTACATTGTAATTCTTTTATTATTCAGTTACCACTTTATCTAAAATCATATACCTAAATCCAGGAACTCACTGACCATCCAGTTTAAAAACAAGGACAGAGTATTTTACATCTCTGGTATCTGAAATACTGAAAATTGAAGCAAACATTTTGTAGATGAGTCCCTTGCACTTTGGTTTTCTGAAATTAAGCTAGACACCTTTGACAGCCAGTTCCACAGAGAGCGTTGCTAAAATGGCCACTACAATAACACAAGCTGTTGCTACTTATTTTTAAATGTTCAACGCTGGCCAACAGGCTGAATATCAGCAGGGAAGTGCGTCTGCAGAACAACTGACACAAACGTTTCACAAAAAAAAATCGTGTTCCGTTTTTCCTCTGCTTTTGCTTTAGAACTTCTGTTCTCCAGGAGCACAGCCTATTAACTTATGTATCAGGAGATCAAAACCCAGTGCTAATTATTTTGTATGCCTCCCCTCCCTGTCGGCTCTTGTTGAGGGGCAAGAGTGGGGGGGTGCTCCAGCCCCTGGCTCCAAGGAGCAGATTTGGGGGGTGAGGCCAGCAGATTGGGAGGGGGGCAAGGACCCCACTGTTCCCCTCTGCCTCCAAGGCAAGGGTGGGAGGGGCCTGGCCCCTCATCCCCTCAGTCCCCACTGTCATGGTGGCACTTCACCATCTGTCCTGTCTATCTAGAGCACCCCGATTGACTGCCAAGACAGCCAGTCAGAGCATGAATAAAGCATTATGGACAGACAGACAGACTAAGGCTTTTATAATATTAGAATGATGTGATGGAGTAATTAAAGAGTGTTTTAACACGTGCTCTGGAGGTAGGGTAGGATTCAATTAGAGTGGCTCCGAGAGCTGCTCTAATTAAAGCACCGACAGCGTCTTGTGTATCAGCACCCCTGCGCTTCAAACAAGCTTTAGTTAAAGTGCCCCTGCCATAATGTTGAAGCACAGTGATGCTGAAACATGAGATGCAGAGGCTGGCTGAAGCACGCTAATTAGTCATTACAGTGCGTCGAAGCAGCCTCCCTGCACATGTAGAAGCATGCACTGGTTTTATCCCAATATACTCACCAGGAATAGAATTAGGAACAAACACCTATTCTTAAAATTTAGAATTCCTAGACTTTTGTGAGCTTGACTGTGCCAGCTTAACTTTTAGGCCTTGATGGCTAGAGTTGCCCTGCCCTGCTGAAAACTTACTGCTGGCTGTGACTATGGACTACAAATCCCAGAGGCACCTGGAAGCTGGAAGAAGAAGCAACAAGCAACTGTGCTGAGTCCTGTTACTGTGATTGTGAACTGCAAATCCCAGAGCCCTCGGGGACAGCATGAAGAGGAAGTAAACACACAGCCCACACTAGCTATGTGCCAGAAAGCCATGCTTTAGCACCACCCCCCCCACCAAGCTTCTGGCCTCAGCTACTATAGGCATGTGGCTGCATTACCTGAATCAAAAGTGAATGTCTGTCCATTTGTTTCTCAGCTTAATCTCTGCAGTTTAGACTAACCAGCAAAGACTGAATCAATTCAGCCTTGGGCTTTTTGACTGTCTGTATTTATCCTATATTAACTGTATTTATATTCTATAAACGCAGCATACCAGACTGATAGAACCTAACAGGTAGAGATTCAACTTCAAAGCTCACTGACATCAGTGAAATAACTCTTATTCAGTGGACTTCAGATCAGATCTGTACTGAAGAACTCTATTCTCTCTCCATTCCTCTATTTTAATAGGTTGAGAGCCTGACTATTTCCCAGTGTTATAGTTTCATAGTTTCATAGTTTCAGGGTCGGAAGGGACCTAATAGATCTTCTAGCCCGACCCCCCGCCAGGGCGGGAGAACAACCCAAAAAACACAAACAAAACCACTCACCCTAAAAACAAAAACGGGACTCAAATGAGTCCAGCCAGGTAAGTATCCAGCCTCTTCTTAAAGATCCCCAGGGTAGGGGCCAGCACCACCTCCCTTGGAAGTTGGTTCCAGCTCCTAGCCGCCCTGACTGTGAAGTAGTTTTTTCGGATGTCCAATCTGTACCTCCTCTCCATCAACTTGTGCCCATTATTCCTTGTTATGCCAGCAGGGGCTAGGGGAAACAGCGTCTCCCCCAAACCCTTCTGGTTCCCCCTAGTGAGTTTATAGACGGTCACCAGGTCCCCCCTCAGCCTTCTCTTGTGGAGGCTGAATAGGTTCAAGTCCCGCAGTCTCTCACTGTAGGGTCTGCCCTGTTGTCCCCGGATCATGCGGGTGGCCCTCCTCTGGACCCTCTCCATGTTGTCCACATCCCTCCTGAAATGGGGCGCACAGAACTGGACACAATACTCCAGCTGCGGCCTGACCAGCGTCACATAGAGGGGGAGGATCACCTCCCTGGCTCTACTCGAGATGCACCTGTGGATGCACGACAAGTAATAGTTATAGTTAAGTAATTCTTATAACTTCCTCCCTTGCTGAGGTTCTACATCAGTGGTAACTTCTAAACAAAAAGTGACTCAAACCTTACTCATTTAGAACAGGTGACACACATTAGAAAATTTTACTCAAACTGCACATATACAGCCACTTAGGGCTGAAGGCCTCTCCCAATGAACTCAAGTCTTTGCTCATATCTATTCATAGTGGGGAGAAGAGCCTAGCATCATCCTTGAAATGGAACACCCTAGTCTATGTTTCCCTCTTGACTACTCTAGAATCCGTAGAAGAGCTAATATTAAGAGCAAGTTATGCAGAAGTCATAAGTCTTTTGCCAAAAATCATCAGGTATGGAAGTCAGATGGGAGGTGGTGTGGAAGATACCCCAAAACCTTCAGACTTCTGGACATGGGTAAAAATAGACATTTTGGATACCTATACATAATTCAGGTCACTAAAACATTGGATGCAGGGGTAGCAGTGGATATAGTCTTCCTGGACTTCCGGGAGGCTTTCGACACTGTCTCACCCCGTTCTCATTAGGAAACTGGGGGACTGTGGCGCAGATACCCACACAGTCCAATGGGTCGCCAACTGGCTAGAGAGCCGCACCCAGAGGGTGGTAGTGGATGGGTCCTTCTCGGCCTGGAAGGACGTGGGCAGTGGGGTCCCGCAGGGCTCGGTCCTCGGGCCTGCCCTGTTCAACATCTTCATCAGTGATTTGGATGAGGGGGTGCAAAGCACCCTGTTCAAATTTGCTGATGATACCAAGATGTGGGGGGATGTGGGCACAATAGAAGGGAGCAACAGGCTACAGTCGGACCTTGACAGGCTACAAGGATGGGCGGAGGAGAACAGGATGGGGTTCAACACAGACAAGTGCAAGGTGATGCACCTGGGGAGGAACAACCGGCACCATACCTACAGGCTGGGGAACTCCCCTCTTGTCAGCACGGAGGTGGAAAAGGATCTTGGAGTCATTATCGACTCCAAGATGAACATGGCTCGGCAGTGTGGAGAGGCGGCTAGGAAGGCCAACTGTACCTTGTCGTGCATCCACAGATGCATTTCAAGCAGGACCAAGGAGGTGATCCTCCCCCTCTATGCGGCACTGGTCAGGCCGCGGCTGGAGCGCTGCGTCCAGTTCTGGGAGCCGCACTTCAGGAGGGATGTGGACAGCATGGAGAGGGTCCAGAGGAGGGCCACTCGCATGATCAAGGGACAGCAGGGCAGGTCCTATGAGGAAAGGTTACGGGACCTGAACCTGTTCAGCCTCCAGAAGAGAAGGCTGAGGGGGGATCTTGTGGCCTGCTATAAACTAGTCAGGGGGGATCAACAGGCACTGGGGGAGTCCCTGTCCCCCCAAACGCCACCAGGAGTAACCAGGAATAACGGTCACAAGCTGGCGGAGGGAAGGTTTAAGTTGGACATCAGGAGGCGCTACTTCACGGTCAGGGCGGCTAGGATCTGGAACCAGCTTCCAAGTGAGGTGGTGCAGGCTCTCACCCTGGGGGTTTTTAAGAGGAGGTTAGATGACCATCTTGCTGGGGTCATTTGACCCCCAGTACTCTTTCCTGCCATGGCAGGGAGTCGGACTAGATGATCTGCCCAGGTCCCTTCCGACCCTAGAAACTATGAAACTATGAAACATATGCACAAAGGCTGCTGTACATGTTATATTGGAGCAGACTTGATTAATCAAGTTGCTGCACACCAGCCAGCCTCCATGTCTCGTGTACCAGTGTCCCCGTGCTTCAAAATGGTGGTGGGAGCTCTATCTAAAGCTCGTCGAACAAGCACATATATAGATGCTCTTCAGTATGCAGGGCTGAATAGCAAGGTATGGAAAAGGATCTCTTTAAAATGGTTGCTTGTTTGTGCCCATTCAAATACCATATTTACTTGAAACCAAGACAAGTTTTTTTCCCAGTCAATATGGGGGGCCCTCATCTTAGATGCGAGTACAAGTATGTCGGGGGGGGGGGGGGCAGCAGCTATGCCTTCAACTCTGACCCAGAGCCAAAAGAAAGAGTTGGAGTTGAAGCCTCTGCTCCCCATCCCCACCACCTTCCCCCTGCCTTCCCCTTCCCACCCCCACCCTTGCAACTGCTGCTTACCTTCCTGTCATAGCTCTGGTTCCAGGTAGGACCCCACTCCAGCCTGGGGCACAGAGCACATGCTGCCTCCAGCCCCGACCTAGCCATGAAGGTGCAGTGGCAGCAGCCCAGAGCTAAGTGAAACTAGCTCTTGTTAGAATTGCATCTCATTCTGCTATGTCAAGAAGGTGTAGGTGTGTCTGAGCATACCTATAAGCTTTAGGCTTTTGTGACACTTTACTATTTCCCTAAAAATATCTAGGCACCTCCAAGGTTAGGAAGCAACTGAATAGAAGCTTCAAAGATTTAAATGTTGGCCCTAGCTTCCTATAGTACTCATCCTTTTGTAGATCTAAGGTGTTTAAGTGGTCCTGAAAATCCCACTAGGTGCCTACCTTCATCTGTCAGGCACTTAACTATTTTTTTTTTTAAGGCTGATGTTTTAAAGACTACTAAAAAATGAAGTACCGAGTGTCATAGAAAGTAACTCTCTAAGGATCCTTTTGAAAAGTCCAGGTGAAGTCTAAGTAAGTTTGTAGCTGGAAAGTATTCATACAGTTATATCTTCAGCTCCCAACCTGGAATAAAACAGAACAGACACTTCTCCCCAAGCTGTCCTTGAATGTATTCAGTTCAAACCTCTTTTTGGGGACTGTTGCTATTAGTACTAAAATAAAATCAGCAGGCTTACAAGTGAATATACTACAATTATGAACTCTGAATTTTGATTAAGTGTCCCATTTAGCTTTAATTC
>NW_005842649.1:798602-802520 GCF_000455745.1 Alligator sinensis | reverse complement strand
AGAAAATATATCCATGAGAGAAGAGAAAGCGATGTTTATTACTGAGGCAGAGTCATTCAAAGTGTTAAATACTGTCTTCTTTGTCTCCAAAAGAGCAGCCTTGATGACTAAAATAGACTTGATTTTTTTTCAGCATGCTTCAGTATTAATTATAAAATAGGCTGTATAAAAGGAAGAAGCTGACAGGCTAATAAGAGTTCTGAGCACTGCTGGTCTCTAGTATAATTTATTAGCCATACTGTGAATTATTAAACAAAAATAGTAACACTGCATTTACAGCAGTGAGGCTACATAAGGATGTTTCAGAATCTTCCTCAAGTCATGGGAAGAACAAGTCTCTTGATTTTGTCACCCATAATATATCAAAATAGGACAACTTGGTCCAACCACACTATGACTCAGGAGAAGCTGCTCGTATGTTTATTTCTTTCAATGCCATAAGTTAGCCAGGAGTACACCTAAAATCTGAAATGTATAACTGAGGTGTTGACTCCTAAGCTAAAGTCTCACTGTTTCCTGAATAGTCATTACTCATCTTCACAAGGAGGATTTCAGCCAACTGTGTCCAAGCTATGGGAACACTTGCTATGAGTCAATATTCACTTGACATAATAAGAGATACTGGAATCCTGTCCACACATGAGATGCATAATTCAAGGAAGAGAAACCTCAGTGCCAGGAATCCAGTTTACTCTGCTGAAAGTTTAATGTGATAAATTCTTAATAATAGTAAAGTTCCAACAAATTCAGCTCATCTCTTGGGGAGAAAGGGATGAGGAAGGCCATCTGGCTGCAGATGGTGTTTGAGGTGCCAGCATTTCTAGGAAAGGGATCTGTGAACCTACCAAGCCATAGCATGCTTCAGGGAATATGAGTGACTTTCACGCAGGATATGAAGATTCTGAATGCTCTACCATATTTGGAAGTATTCTAATTACACAGGAATTCCTGTAACATCTCTACAGTAGCTATGACTTCTTATTTAATTCAAGTTGAGATTTAGCAAAGTAGCCTGACACCCCAGAATGTTACCGATCCCATTTTCTCTTTAATGCAGTTATAGAATGAAGGTGGTTAAGTTGTAGATGAAAGAAACTGACTGTGTTTATTCTATTTTTGGTCTTAGTTAAAATTTATCAGGTTGTTTATCACCATAGACAGTATGTGGGATGCTGGATTTTGAAGGCCAGTGTTGAATACATCAAATGATTTTTTCCTTCTTGGCTCCCTTTTGTTCTGGAGATTGGCTCTAATCAACATTACAGTCAACAATGCTCTCCTCCAAAAACAGCATTTTTTATGAACAACACGACAAATGAACAATGTGAACAGGAAGATGCAGAGAAGTCATTTTTAAAAGACCTATCATTAGGGGACAGAAATTCAATGTACGACACTTCCAAATTTAATTTACTGACTTCTGTGGATGGGATAGCTCAGGGCTTAGTATGATTGCAATTAACAACTAGCTCCAACTGACATTGGATGAAACTTGTGAAGACCTGATAAAGGGCCTGTATAAAATCAGTTAGTGGTTTTGGCCTAGTTCTTAGAGAGAATATGTTCTACATTACCAAAAAAACCCTCAATTACTCACTAATTGAAAAGCTCTTCAATGGTCATGCATTAGATGCATAATGTCAAAGATCTTAGAAGACCTCCTAGTGACTCACTGGGCAAGTTCTACTCAATTCCATGTCAAACTGAGACATATCTGTGAAGGAATGAAAGGAAACTTGCTTGTACTGATACTGCTCTGGGGATTAACAGTCTCCAGAGCTGATCATTTGATACCTTTAATGAAAGATAATCTCACTTTTGAAAAGTAAAAGTCATCCTACTGATTTGGAACATCCATGCCCTAGCACCATGGATGTATTGGTATTTAAGAGGAACCCATGAGCAATCCAGTTTTGAGATTTGATACAGACTCATCTGTTAGCTTCAGCTTGCCATTTCAACACTCACACAAGGCTATTTATACCAACTGACCATACTGATGTATTTGTGAAAATACATTGAGAATTTTGCCCAGAAAGTTCTGACTATATATTAACACACAGTCAGAATTCCAAATAGTGAGAATGCAAAATCTTTACAGTTATTGAAGAAACCCACGGTTTATCATTTTTTTTATTGGCTGATGAGGAAGAAGCGACTTGGCCAGATTCCTGAGGGAAAGATAGCCTGTCATATTTGCTGATATTTATTTATAAAGAAGCACTTGGGATGATACACTTTGTGCAATCCATGCTGATCCTGCTTTGAGCATAATGAACAGAAACTGAATTTCAGGAATTCATTTGAAACCAAAGACATGAACAGTAGAAGGGGGATTTTCTTCACTGCATTCATTGGTTTTTCCTCTTAGTTATTTAAAACTTCCTTTATAATTATGATTGCATATTTTAACGTCATGCATCTGGTCCTCTCTCTCTCCCCCCATTTGTTTCCCTATTCCCGAGGTAATTACATTTTGACAAAAATTTATTGAGACATCTGTTTTTTGCTTCAGATCTCCAGGTCATTCTGTGACTAACAGCAGCAGAGCACAGCACGGCCATTCTCACTGAGGAGGAGGCTGTAGCAGTCAAACAATTGATGGCCAGATTGGGGGGGGATCTCAGTGTTGATCTGCCAGTTGATTTAAGGTGGAAAGTGGAAGGAAAAAGCAAGAGGAAAAGAATCCTTCCAATAATGCCATTCTACTAATGGTTAGAGCTCATTTCTAAAGACCCCAGCCTCCCCACCAAAAACTATGCCCCTCCCACTCACCCCACACAAAAAACCCCAAAACCCAGCAGTTCCAGCAAGCAATCACTCCGTCTGTCAGGAAGGTCAGGAAGTGCTGAATTAGTGCAGCTAGGGACAGACAAGCCTGGCAGAAGTAGGAGGAATTTTTAATAGCCCAATGAGCAGAATCCAGATTAAAGCATTTGCAGGTTGGCATCTAGGATTAAAATAATTCACAGGGGGGATGGGGCCATGTAGCCAAACATGCAGCCCATATGTTTGAAACTACTGTCATCCAGCATGGGACTCATTTAAAGCATCAGGTCCAGCAAGCAGGAGTAGTTTGTAGTGCCTTGTGCAAAACCTGAGATTGTGGGGCTTAACATATATTGGCAAAATGCATATTAAAAAAAAAAGATGCAATTAAATTTGGGAAGGGAAGAGAAATAAATTTGAACCTAAATGTTTTGTATTTACAATTGGCAGGTCTCAGAGTTTCTGACTGAAGGGTAATAATAGTTTTTCAATATTTTGTGAAGAACAGTGAAACGGGCTGGATAGATGCTAACTGGGCAGTTAGCATTAGGGGCTATAGGCTCTACAGGCGGGATAGAGAAGGAAGGAAGGGAGGGGGTGTGGCTCTCTATGTCAAAGAGCAATACACATCCTCTGCCAGCAAAATGGGGTCAGAGGAGGGGCAAGCTGAAGTGCTCTGGGTCAAGATACAAAGGGGCCAGGGGGAGAGGGATTTAATGGTGGGGGTCTACTACAGACCCCCCCCAACCAAGGGGAGGAGCTGAACCGGGAATTTTCAGGTCAGCTTGCAAAGGCACTTAAGGCAAGGGATGTAGTTGTCATGGGTGATCTAAATTACCCGGACATCTGCTGGGAGGAGCAGTCAGCCAGGTTGGACCATTCCAGGAGGTTCCTGGCCGAGATACAGGACCTCCACTTAACCCAGGAGGTGCACAGTCCCACCAGAGGAAATGCCCTGTTGGACCTGGTCCTGGCCACAGGCAATGATCTGGTAAGGGGGCTCCAGGTCCTTGACCACCTGGGTGATCACGATCATCGCTTGCTGGAATTCATCATCCAGCGCAGGGTGACAAGGGCCTGCAGCAAGGCGGTAGCCCTAGACTTCAAGAGGGCCAACTTCAACGAGTTGAGGAGATTGGTGGGAGAGGC
>NW_005842649.1:789880-797206 GCF_000455745.1 Alligator sinensis | reverse complement strand
CATGATCCGGGGACAGCAGGGCAGACCCTACAATGAGAGGCTACAGGACCTGAACCTGTTCAGCCTTCACAAGAGAAGGCTGAGGGGGGACCTGGTGACCGTCTATAAACTCACTAGGAGGGACCAGAAGGGTTTGGGGGAGACCTTGTTTCCCCTAGCGCCCCCTAGGATAATGAGGAATAATGGCCACAAGTTGTTGGAGAGTAGGTTTAAATTAGACATCCGTAAAAACTACTTCAGAGTTAGGGCGGTTAGGATCTGGAACCAACCTCCAAGGGAAGTGGTGCTGGCTCCTACCCTGGGGCTCTTTAAGAAGCGGCTTGATGCCTACCTGGCTGGGGTCATTTGAGCCCAGTTTTCTTCCTGCCCAGGCAGGGGGTCGGACTTGAAGATCCACAAGGTCCCTTCTGACCCTACTTCTATGATGGCGGTGTACATTTCCTACTTCATAAGCCACCACAATAACAACCAGGTTTAGATAAATTTCATTTTAGGCTTCTCAAAACTAAACTTCTGCTGACCTGTCACTTGTGCTCACTGGTGTTTGATTTGGAACAGGAGTCATTACAAAAGCTGCAAATATTAAAACAAACCTTACAGTTTATTAACTTGAAAACTCATTTTAGCTTAACTCCATTTGTAGGAGACATGGGGAAATCTAGAATTTTTAAAAGGGGGGTGCAGATGGTGGTGTCCATCATCACATATAAAACACGTTTCTCCAGTTAAAAATGGGCTAGAAGCTCTAGGGGCTTAGAGCTTCTAGTCATTCAATCATTTTATGGTTATAGCAAAAACAAATATAACTTCATTAAAATCAATTTGAAACAATCCACAGGGCTGTAGAATAGGACCTTCCTAACCAGCAACAGACAACAGAATGGCAGAACAAAGGCTAGCTTGACTGGTGAATATCAAGACCATTAAACAGACAAGACTGTCTTTAACACCTGTGGAATGAAGAGGTCTGAAAGGATCAGGTAAACGATAATGAGCTATAAAGTCAGATGCCTCCCTCCACACAGCTTGACTAGAAATGCTACTGCTGCTGCCCCTGAAAGTTGGTATTAAACTCTGTAGGCAGCAGGCATCAAAGGAGGATGCAAGCACACCAGTGCACCCCCTTGGATCTGCCTCTAGTTAGAGAAATGATTTTCAGCTACGCTACAAGACTCTCAGCCCCAAGAGCCAATCACTCAAACCAGTGAAATACCAGGTTTAAAACATTATATCAGCAAAACTAACTCTTATTGTTTCATCACAACTTAAAGGCAGGAGACTGTTTCTGAAGTCTCTCCCTGAAATACCAATGCCACAGCAAATGAAACGCTTTAAGAGACTGCACTGCCCTTTACAAAATGGATGCTGTCCCCCTATACAAGAGTATTTTCACTCTAGATTGTCTTGTAATGCAGGTTTAGAAAGAAAGCAGTACTATGTGAGTGAGGGAGAACACATCTTGCTCAGTTACCTTCTGCATGTGAATGGAAACAAGATGGCAGCTGCCTGTGCAACAGAGTGCAGCATAGAGAAAATAGAAGGACCACATGGTCATAGAAAAACAGAAGGACTACAGTTGCATACAATAAACACAATACCAGGGAGACCATGTGCCATGTTATTTATAACAGCCCTTTTTTCTTTTTTACTGAATCAGACCCTCACTCTTTTGGAGTTCAAAAATGAAGTCACTTAGACATGGCTAGTGGACAATGAAAGGAGAAAAGTAAGTAGTGCTCAAAGCTCACTTGTGCGCACTCCTTTCCCACTGATGCCTCAGGCATCCTCATTTAAAATCAAAGAAAAATCCCTGATTGCCACACTATTTCAATGTTAAATATAAGTCCATCAGGATAAGAGATGTCCCTTAGCTTTTAGATGCACTCGTCAGTGCATTTACACTTACCTTTGTTGTAATACCCTCCCTGTAGATTCAAGCCCAGTTGGGCATCTTTTGTTATGTCCAGTGCACATTCACACAAAACAGCCTGATTCTAAGAATCTGAATGTGTTTAGGAGGGTTAGTACCATTATCATTATCATCATCATTATTGCATCTTTGTGAAAACACACACACCCTGAAGGTCTTGAGGCAGCAGCTGTACGTAGGGTACATAGAAGAGTAAGCACAGGGCCCATTGCCAAATGCTGTTCCATTCATTCACCTAAACACTGACCTTGAAAAATTGCCCTTTATGGGATGTGATGAGGTGTGAATTCAATCTCCATCTTCACTCCCTTTCTGTCATTTTGTGATCATACACTGCCAGCTGTGCCAAACCACATCAATTGGACCAGTAGTGGGTTTGACGTTGTCCTCTGGAGGTTAGCTCAAGAGTCCTTGGAAACTCATTTCAGGTGTAGAGTTCATTTCATTCTCAGCTGAGATCACTAAGATGAGAGGGGCAGAGTATCAGCTGCATGACATCATCTGCATGGCTTAAGGAAAGTGATTGCTGAGAGAAGCTTATTTTTTTTTAAAACACACACACAACAAAATAAGACCTAAGCCTGATTTTCCTCCATTAAATTCTACCCTCCCCTCCACCCCAATTAAATTTTCTGGATGCACAGACCTGATGACCCGAACCAATTCTATTTAAGCTCATTTTGAGTGCTTAGGGAAAAAATACTCCTTAATTTTCCTTGTGTTAAGAGAATCAAATGCAGTCTATTTAGCTTCATCAAATCACTGACAATGGGCATTGATAAAGGGGATGGAAAGTATGTAGGACAAAGGAAGAGCCAAAAATCCTACACTTCATATTAAAGCCAGATGTTTTGCTGGCTGCTCAGATTTGATAAATGTTACAATGATAATGACCACTGTATAGTGGTCATTTTATCTCATAGACCCATTCATGTATTTTTTCATGGTGTCAGTCAAGCAGCCAAAATGTATGCTGTTTATTACAACACAAATGCTTTTGTAAATGTTTAATGTGTACTCTTATTTATGGGCTCCTATATGTTGCTGAGGCTTAATGCATTTGTTTACGCCACCTTTGCTATGGCAACAAACAAAAGGCATTTTGATTCTTGAATTAATAACACTTGAATCAGGATTGTGATTCAACAAGGGCTATTCAAACAGTATGAGTAAACACAATGTTTTACTTTAAGCCAATTAATAGAACAGCAAGGCTTCCCCTTAAGTGTTTAAAATTGCTCTGTTTTCACAGGTAACAAAGTTCAGTAGGTCTTTGGGATATTATTTGGAATGCAGTTAGCAAAAGTAAATATACATGCTGCTATTTTACATCAAACAATTGTGCAGTTGCACAATTCATTAGAGGTGACCTGCAACGTTGTTTTTTTGGAAAGAAGATTAACCCTATAATTATGCAGTCAAAACTCTAACAGCAATTTTAAGAAGGTGTTCAGTGACTGTTATTCTAAAGTCCTGTCCCCCCACAACACACTTTTTTAAGCATCTCCTACAATCACCCTCTGTTTGATTCAGCTTCTGCTGGGAAACCCTGGAAACATGTTACCCTTTGACATCACAAGTAAGACTGAAGTCCGCTAAGGAATGGAGCTCTCCTATAGGGAAACAGGGAAGGGGGAGGGGGATCATACTTATTCATGTATTCTAAGATAACATTCTAAACTTGTCTCTCACAATTCAAAGAGACCTGCCCAGAGGCCAAGTTCCTGCATTCATTATTGAGGAAAGTGTTTAAAAGCAACAACAGCAGCAGCACACCCACAAAGATTTATTTATTGGTTTGTGTCTCCTACCTGAAAGGATTAAAGTGCTATATAAGATATACACCGTATACTCTTAGAGACATCCAAATTAAATATAAGATGTACATTGTGGGTAAGAAATTGAAAGAGTAGCATACTTCCTACCTTTCCAGTTTCCGGTTCCTGTGGCTGCTCTAACATGCACCACCTGCTAATGGTCCCAAGGGACTAAATGGAATCACTACAGTATCCTGGCCCCATCTTCTTTTGGATGTGTCAAACACAAGGGGTGGATGTGCCTCTTATGCCAATCATAGGCGCTACTACATCATTTACCCTTACTGGAATGACCCTCAGGGGGCTGGATAAATGCCATGTCTTTAGTCAGATGGCACCGGGAACACTTTCCCACAAGCATGCCTGTGTAGTTTGCGGCACTGCAAATCACACGTGGCACACAAGCACATATTTGCCGCACTGCTAATTTGCAGCACACTGCATTTTTTTGACACAAAGAGATCCTGTGTTAAAAGCACCCCTACTAAATAAAGCAGCACAGTGCACACAGCAGTAATGTGTACTGCCAGTAACAGTGCCTGGCCAGCCAGAGCCATAATCTGGCTGTGGGCAAGGCTCTGAGTGGCTGGCTCAGCACCACTGCTGCCCTGGGAAGCCCCCAGAACCCCAGGTAAAGCTGCTGGGGTCACCCCAGGTGCTGATTCCAGCCTTCCCTACCCTACCTGGTGCAATTTGTAATGTGCCAGGGTGCAATTTGTATGTGCAAGGGTGTGCCCAGGAACAAATAGCAGTGACACAACTATGTGCCACTGCTATTTGTCCCGTGGACGGCTTCAATTACCCGGACATCACTTGGGAGGAACACTTGGCTAAGTCAGATTGGTTGCATTGCTTCCTGTCCTGTATTGAAGATCTCTGTCTGACTTAGGAAGTGCACAGAACAACCAGAGGTAATGCTCTCCTAGACTTGGTCTTGGCCAAAGGAGATGATCTGGTGAGCAAATTGAGTATAGAGGGTAGCCTGGGTGACAGCAACCACAAGACCATCACGTTCACTGTCCATCACAAGGCAGGCAAATCAATTAGCAGGGTTGAATGTTTGGACTTCAAAAAAGTGAATTTCAACAGGCTCAGGGCCGTAGAGGGGGAAGTGCTGCAGGACCAGGGACCGAAAGTGAAAGGAGTGCATGAAGAATGGTCGTTCTTCAAGGACATGATCCGCAACACACAGAAGTCCATTCCCATGCAGAGGAAAGGTAGCAGAAGGGCTGGTAAGCCCTCCTGGCATAATAGGGATATCATGGTCCTCTTGAAAAAGAAGAAAGAGGTGTACAAACAATGGAAGCTTAGGACAGTCCCCAAGGAGGACTATACAACAGCAGCTCACATTTGTAGGGAGAAGATTAGAAAGGCTAAGGCAGTGACTGAATTTAAACTAGCAACAGAAATCAAGGACAATAAGAAGCCCTTCTTTAGGTACGTAGGGAACAGGAGGAAAACAAGTGGAAGCATAGGGCCACTGCTTAACAACTCAGGACAGCTGGTTACTGATACTCAAGAGAAAACTGAACTCCTGAATGACAACTTTGGAATGACCATTTTCCTACTGTTGACATTGAGCTAGTGCGTGATCAGTTAGAAAAGTTAGACATTTATAAGTCAGCACGACCAGATAAACTTCATCCAAGAGTTCTGAAGGAGCTGGCCAAAGTCATCGCAGGACCTCTGGCGAAACTCTTCCAAAACTTGTGGCACTCAGGGGAGGTCCTTAAAGACTGGAAGAGGGCCAATGTTGTGCCCATCTTCAAGAAGGGGAGGAGAGAGGACCTGGGCAACTATAAGCCAATTAGCCTAACTTCTATCCCAGGGAAAATCCTGGAGAAATTCTTCAAGGAGTCTATGTGAGATACACTTGCAGAAGGTAGGATTCTGAATGACAGCCAACATGGCCTTGTCGCAGGTGGGTCTTGTCCTACCAATCTCATCTCCTTCTATAGCCAGGTAACTCACCACCTGGATAAGAGAGGAGGTCAACATTGTATACCTAGGCTTCCAAAATGTCTTTGATCTGGTATCCCATGATGTTCTCATGGGAAAATTGGAGAGGATTGCAGGCTTAGCTGCGTGACAGTTAGGTGGGTAGGAATCTGGCTGCAGGGTAGAACCCAGAGAGTTCTAATGAACAGATCTGTGTCATCTTGGTGAGAAGTGGTCAGCGGGGTCTCTCAGGGGTCCATGCTTGGTCCAGTGCTTTTCAACATCTTTATCAATGATTTGGATGTGGGCGTGAAGAGTTTACTGGCCACATTCACAGATGACACCAAGCTATTGGGGGAACATGATCACACTTGAAGATAGGCTATGGATACAAGTGGACTTAGACAGGCTGGCAACTTGGGCAGATCAAAACCAAATGAAGTTCCACACTGAGAAGTGTAAAGTGCTCCATCTGGGGACAAACAATCCTCAACATACTTACAGGCTCAGCAGCACCAATTTGACTAGCACCATGACTGAAAGAGACCTAGGAGTAATAATAGACCATAGTAGGAACATGAGCCATCAGTGCAATGCTGTAGCCAGCAGGGCAAACTATACTCTGGCATGCATCAACCAATGCATCTCAAGCAAAACCCAAAAAGGGATTCTTCCACTTTATTCAGGATTGGTAAGACTGCAGCTGGAGTACTGCAACCAGATCTGGGTGCCACACTTCAACAAGGATGTAGAAAAGTTTGAGAGAGTCCAGAGAAGAGCCACCTGTATGATCAGAGACTTGCAAAGCAAGCCATACAAGGTAAGGCTGAGGGACTTGGGCCTCTTCAGCCTAAAAAACAGAAAACTGAGAGGGGACTTGGTAGCAGCTTACCACTACATCAGGGAAATATATCAAGGGCTTGGTGAACAACTGTTTACCAGGGCACTCTTGGGGAAAACCAGGGGTAATGGCAACAAACTCCTGGAAGACCATTTCAGACTTAACACTAGGAAGAACTTCTTTACAGTTAGGGTGTCCAGACTGGAATAAGCTCCCTCCAGAGGTGGTGCAATCACCTACCCTGGAAATCTTCAAGAGGAGACTAGACAGTTATCTTGCTGGGGGCACCTGATCCAAGTTGTCTTTGCTGCCTAGTGCAGGGGGGCTAGACCTGAGGATCTTGCAAGGTCCCTTTCAGCCCCTTATAATCAATGACTCTATGAATCTATTAAACATGCGCCCTTGCACATGTGCGCTTGGTGAAACATGTCCAAGGGTTCCAAGCCAAACCCTGCACCATACCTGTTATCTGACACAGCATGCTTAGCATTATAAATTTGTTTTGCATTTCTTCCCATCCTCAAACAAACACATCTCTCTGACCACTCCTACAGCAAAAATGGCTCAGGACCTTTTGGCTGTCATGAATATGGAACTAATTCTCTAGTCATGTGAATATCATAATTGATAGAACTGTGCAAAATTTTGGCGGCCGTTTCATTTCAGAGGGGTTTTGGTCCATTTCAGCTCCTAAAACATCGAATCAGAAATGAAACGGAAGGTTCAAAAACATCTCCGAACTTAAACAAAACCATCTGAAACATTTCAGAAATGTTTCGGATGTTTCAGAATGGTGCCCC
>NW_005842649.1:776881-789849 GCF_000455745.1 Alligator sinensis | reverse complement strand
GTCGAACGGCCCCCCCCCCCCCCCCCCTCAGGAACAGTCCGGCACAAACCTGCAGCCCTCCTTTTCAAGTGCCAGGAGGCTGGGGCCGGGCAGGGGGTGGGGCCAGGTAGGGCAGCCATGGGAGTTTCTCCCACGACTCCTCCCACCAGGGCAGAGGCAGACACAGTTGGAGGAGCTGTGGGAGAAGCCCCCATGGCTGCCGTCCCTGGCCCCAGCCTCCCTGCACTTAAAAAAAAAAAAAAAAAAAAAGGGTTGCAGGCACTGGCTGCAGAAGCAGCAATCAGAGCCTCTGAGGGCTCATGGTAGAGCGCCCCCACCCCCCACCTGTATGGTCAAGGGCATTAAGGGTTTACCCTATAGGGAGAGACTTGGGGAATTGGACCTGTTCACTTTGCATAAGAGAAGGTTGAGAAGTGACTTAATAGCCACCTACAAGTGCGTCAGGGGTGAACACCAATATTTAGGTGAGCAACTCTTCAGGAAGGCACCTCATGGGAGGATGAGGACCAATGGACACAAGCTTATAGATGGTAAATTCAGTCTAGATATAAAAATGAACTTCTTTTCTGTAGGGTTTCCAGAATCTGAAACACACTCCCAGCAGAGGTGATGCAGTCACCATCCTTGGAGGTGTTCAAGAGGAGACTGGACAGGCACCTTGTTGAGCTTGTCTGAGCCCGATAACTTCCTGCCCATGGCAGGGGATTGGACTTGATGATCTTACAGGTCCCTTCCAGTTCTAGAATGCTATGCTTCTATGATTCTCTATACAGTAATACCAAGTCACTTCTTGATGAAATCTAGCAGCAGTGGATGACAGACTGAAATGGCAAATAGCATCATTTTAATTGGTTTATAACATCATAGAAGGACACAAGGTTTGTCAGGCATGATCTACCCTTGACAAAGCCATTCTGATTACTTCTTAACAACACCCCATCCATTTCCAGCTTGCAAATGATGGCCTCCTTTATAAATTTCTCAAAGATTTTACACAGGGCTGAGGTCAGACTGACTAGCCTATAGTTTGCAGGGTCATCCCTCTTCCCTTCCTTGAAGATGGGCACCGCATTGGCTCTCCTCCAGTCATCCGGGACCACTCCCAAGTTCCATGACTCTTCAAACAGCTTGGCCAGTGGTGCTGCTACTAGCTCAACCAGTTCTTTCAGGACTCCTGTGTGCAGGCCATTGGGTCTAGCAGACTTGAAGACATCCAAATGTTTTAGGAGATCCCTCACCTGTTCAGGACTGATTTTGTGTAGTTTGTTGTCTTCCCCATGTTCCCTGGGCCTCTGGTCGGGTGAACAGCCCCCCATTTGATTTCAGGAATACTGATGTGAAGTATACATTTAGGAGCTTGGCTGTTTCATGGGCATCAACTGTGAGCTGCCCTTGAGCATTCACTAGGGGTCCCACAGTGGAGCCTGACTTTATCTTGCTCCCTATGTATCAATAGAAGTACTTTTTCTTCTCTTTCATTCCAGTTGAAAACTTGATCTCCATGCCTGCCTTGGCTTTCCTTGTCTTGTATCTGCAGGCCCTGGCGTTACAGGTATATTCCTCTCCAGCTGTTGAGTCATTCTTCCATTGTTTATGTGCCTCTTTTTTCTTTTTCAAAAGTTCTCTAATATTCCTGTTGAGCCAAGCCGGTCTATTGGCTCCTTTCCTGGTTTTTTGCCCGCATGGGGGTGGCCTGTTTTTAGGCCATGAGAATTACCTTCTTTAAGAAGCTCCACAGCTCCTGTACTCCCAAATCATCTGGTTGCTGGTTGCAGAGGGCCTCTTCAACTAGCCTCTTCAGTTTGGCAAAATCTGCCTTCTTGAAGTCCAGGACTTCTGTTCTTCCATCTGATTTATCAGTCTTACGGTGGATGGTGAACCTAACCAGCTCATGAAGGCTGTCTCCCAGAGTACCACCAATCCTTAGGTTTCCTATGATGTCATCACCTTTGGCCAGCACTAGATCCAGAGTAGCCTTACCCCTGGTAGGCCCTTCCACAACCTGTGTCAGAAACACATTGTCTATTGTTGCCAAAAAGTTGGCTGACCTGCCGGAGGTAGCTGTGTGATTCTCCCAACAGATGTCAGGGTAGTTAATGTCACCCAGGATGATCATAGAATGATAAAAAATTAGGTTGGAAGGGGCCTTATGAGGTCATCTAGTCCAATCTCCTGCTCAAAGCAGGACCATCCCCAAATAGATCATCCCAGCCAAGGCTTTATCTAGCCAGGTTAATAAAACCTTAAAAACCCTCCAAGGATGAAGATTCCACAACCTCTCTGAGTAATCTGTTCCAGTGTTTTACTTCCCTCCTAGTTAGAAAGTTTTTCCTAATATCTAAACTAAACTTCCCTTGCTGCAACATGAGACCATTGCTCCTTGTTCTGTCATCTGCCACCACTGAGAACAGTCTAGGTCCATTCTCTTTTGCTCCCCACTTCAAGTAGTTGAAGGCTCCTATTAAACCCCTCCCCGCCCCATTAGTCTTCTCATCTGTAGACTAAATAAGCCCAGTTCCCTCAGCCGCTCCTCAAAATTCGTATGTCCCAGCCCCCTCATCATTTTCATTGCCCTCCACTGTACACTCTCTAATTTGTCCATATCCTTTCTCTAGTGGGGGCCCAAAACTAGACATAGTACTCCAGATGGAACCTCACCAGTGCTGAATAGAGGGGAATAATCACTTCCCTTGATCTGCTGCCAATGTTCCTACTGATGCAGCCCAGTATGCCATTAGCCTTCTTCACAACATATTGAGCTTACTGTCCATTGTAACCCCCAGGTCCTTTTCTGCAGGGCTGCTGGTTAGCCAGTTGGTCTACAGCCTATACTGGTACAAGGGATTCTTTCATCCTAAGTGCAAGACTTTGCACTTCTCCTTATTGAACTTCATGAGATTTCTTTGGTTCAAATCCTCCAATTTAGAGGTCTCTCAAAATCCTAGCCCTACCCTTCAGTGTATTTACTACTCCCCCCTGCAAATTTGCTGAAGGTGCACTCTATGCTATCTTCCAGGTCATTGATGAAGATATTGAAAAAACCAGTCCCGGGACTGACCCCTGGGACAGTCCACTTTATACCAGCTGTCAACTAGATATCAAGACGATTACCCTTTGAGCCTGATGCTCCAGCTAGTTTTCTATCCACTTTACAGTCCATTCATCCAGCCCATACTTCCTTAGCTTGTCTGTGAGAATGTTATGTGAGACTTTATCAAAAGCCTTGCTTTATAAGATCTGGGTTCATTCGGGTTCCTTATTGAATTGAATTACATAGCAAATCAAAAGGGCCTGTTCTCCAGTCCTGTTCCCACCTAGAGGAAGAAAGCTTTCAGAATGAGTGAGTATAGATGTCTCGGTGGGTTACAGGTAGTGAATGAGACAGCCAAAGCTCCAATTGAATTGGCTCCAAGTAAAATCAGAGGATGTATCTACACATGCAATAAGGATGTAGCAATGGACTCTGGTACAAGATCCAATTGAATTGGCTCCAAGTAAAATCAGAGGATGTATCTACACGTGTAATTAGCATGTAGCAATGGACATGCTACAGTTTATTCTGGCGTCAGCTGCTCCTGGGTGCAGTGTCTTCACATGCACCCAGGTCTAAAGTTTTTTGAGCTGGGATGGAGCAGCTGGCAAGGGACCTGAGGGGTCAGCCCTAGGCTCCAGGTGGTGGAAGGTGACTGGCTGAAGCACAAGGGGTTAGCCCCATTGTAGCACCCTCGTGCCCCAGCCAGGCCCAGGTACCATTTATACAAGCATTTCAGCACTCTAAATGACTCCACTGTAAGATAGTGCTTGTCCTGGACAGTACTATCCCACAGAGGAGTTAATTTACTGTGTCTAATACAGACAAGTGTAAAACCATGGTGAAAACACCATAATAAAATAACCTCTTGAAGAAGTATTTAACATGGCTAAGCTCACCACAGAAGTGACACTTCAGGCCATTTATATGGCTTTTAGCTCCTACTCCCCAGGGAATGCACACAGCACCTACTAAGTCACCAAAAATAGTGGCAGTGATGGACAGACAGAGCCCTTCTGTTTTCTAGCCCACTAAGCCAGTGGTAATGCACTTGCCTTCAGAGACTCGGGTTTCTAGGACCCTCTTGCAATAGGTGGGGACTGAACTTCCATCTCCCACCTACCAGCAATGTATGCAAACAAGCTGTGGGCTGAGTAATTGCCCACTGGGCATCCAAGGGAGAAAGAAAAGAAAGCTAGGAGTGGTTAGCTCAGTAAGAAGGACACTCACTGAGGCTGGTGGAGTCTGGTCTTTGTTTCTGCTTTCAGAGATGTTTCTCCATTTCACATTGGATAAAATGGAGAGAAATTACTTGGACAGATCCTGCTTCATTGGTAGCAGGAGAAAGGCCAGAGGCCAGAATCCATAGCTCCTTCCCTTCCAGGGCAGTGCCCGTGTGATTCAGCCCCTCTCTCTCTAGCTTTCTGTGCCAAAGTCATTAGTGAAATTGTTAAATAAGATTGGCACAAAGACCAGTCTCTCATCAGATCCATGCCTTCCCTTTCAATTCTACCATTTGCCATCTCCCCTTCAGTCAATTTCTTTTCCAATGCAAAATTCTTCTACTAATTCCTTTCTTAAAGAACAAGTTTGTAGGTAGTACTGTGCTGTAATGAAGTCCAGATAGAGAACATCTAGCACATTTCCATTGACTAAGACAATCAGTCATATCATGGAAACATATCAGTTTATCTTAGCCTAATCTATTTTTGGTAATTATATGTTGCACTTTATCCCATTTCCACTAGTTGTTATTTCTTTTTTAGTTATTAGTTATTTTGTTCTTCATAATTTGTGCTTGAGGCTTACATGCTATTAGTATCAGTTTTACAAGCCTATAGCAACCTGGATTGCATCCCTGCCATTCCTAAAATATAGCTACTATATTTGATGGTACTAATAAAAAAATGGTAGATTTATTCACAATTCTTGCTGATAGACCTGCAATTCACTGTGGTCATAATCTCCATCCCAGAATTTGATAAGTATCCTGTCTCTATGACTTAAACACAATAAGCTTCTACCCTCATTTATGGTGATTATTCTTTTTCCATGTTCTCAGGAGTCCTCCTTACTTTGCTAACCTGTTCCATACTGAACTCCTTAGTAAGAACGGAGACAAACTACAGTATTCATTTAGTTTCTAGGCCATGCCTAGATTCTAACACCATCCTTGATACATAATGGCTTCCTGTTTTCTGATTTTATTTTTACTTCATAGATTTCATAGACATTAGGGGCTGAAAGGGACCTCAAGAGATCATTGGGTCCGGACCCCCCCACCCCCGCCATAGGCAGGAAGTCAGCTGGGATCAAGTGACACCAGCAAGAAATAAATCCATCTGTTTTTGAAGGAATCTAGAGTAGGTGCTTGCACCACCTCTGTGGGGAGTTTGTTCCAGGCCCTGGACACACGCACCATAAAGTACTTTTTTCTAATATCCAGTCTAAATCAGCCTTCCTGGAGTTTATGGCTGTTAGACCTTGTTATCCCTTGGGGAGCTCTGATGAACAGATGTTTTCCCAGGTCCTGATGTACCCCTCTTATGAAGTTGTAGGCTGCCACCAAGTCCCCCCGAGCCTTCTCTTCTCCAGACCGAAGAGTCCCAAGTCCCTCAGCATCTCCTTGTACGGCCTTCCCTCTAGGCCTTGGATCATACGAGTGGCTCTCCTCTGGACTCTCTCAAGATTTTCCACATCCTTCCTGAAGTGGGGGGCCCAATACCAGATGCAGTACTCCAGCTGCAGTCTCACCAGGGCCGAGTAAAGTGGGAGGATGACTTCCCTGGTTTTGCTTGAGATACATCAGTGGATGCACGCCAGAGTTTGGTTAGCTTTGCCTGCCACCCCATCACATCAGTGGCTCATATTCATCTTGTGGTCAAACAAGACCCCCAAGTCCCTTTCAGTCATGGTGCTAGCAGGTGTAGCACTGCTGAGCCTGTAAGTATGCCAAGGGTTCTTCCTACCATGGTGCAGCACCTTGCACTTGCACTTGTATTAAAGCCCATCTGGTTTTGGTTGGCCCTAGCAGGTGTAGCACTGCTGAGCCTGTAAGTATGCCAAGGGTTCTTCCTACCATGGTGCAGCACCTTGCACTTGCACTTGTATTAAAGCCCATCTGGTTTTGGTTGGCCCCCCTTGAGACTGTGTCCAAGTCAGCCTGTATCCCCAGCCTGTCCCATGGTGATGGCCCTCCCCCATAATTTGGTATCATCAAACTTGGCCAGTTCACATCTGACTCCCAAATCTAGATCATTGATGAAAATGTTTAAGAGTACAGGCCGAAGTACTGAGCCCTGAGGGACTCCACTGGTAACACTGCACCATGTTGATTTACTCCCTTCAACTCGTACTCTTTGGGTCTGACCCTATAGCCAGTTGCCTAGCCATTGGACCATATGATGATCTAGGCCACAGTTCCCCAGCTTAACCATGAAGACATCATGGGGAACTAGGTCAAAGGCCTTCTTGAAGTCCAGATAAATGATATCCACACCATCTCCCTTGTCCAGGGCATATGTTACCTGGTCATAGAAGGAGATGAGGTTGGTCAGGCAAGACCTGCCAGTCACAAATCCATGTTGGCTGGCATTCAGAAGCTTGCCTTCCATTAGTCTGGTGTTAATGGATCCCTTAACAATTTTCTCCAGAATTATTCAAAGGACAAACGTCAGACTGATTGGTCTATAGTTCCCCAGCTCATCCCTCCTCCCTTTCTTGTAGACAGGGACCATGTTGGCTCTTTCCCAGACATCGGGGACCTCACCTGAGTGCCACAATTTTTCAAATATCCCTGCCAAGGGGGATGCAATGATGTCTGCCAGCTCTTTCAAGACCCTCAGGTGCAATTCATCTGGGACTGCAGACTTGTGAATGTCCAGTTTCTCAAGGTATTCCCTCACCTGATCAACATCAAGTTTTGGCCCATCACCTGCTCCCAAGTAGTTTGTGCCATTCCTGGCAGTGTGATCCTTGTGGGAAGATGAAAAACTGATGCAAAAAAGTCATTTAGGAGATTGCTCCTTCCTTGGGCATCTGATGTCAGTTGCACCATAAGATCTCTCAGGGGCTCAATACTGCCCTTGTTCTTTTTCCTACTTCCCACATATCTAAAGAAGGATTTTTTGTTGTCCTTGATCCCCACAGCAAGCCTAAGTTTGATTTGCGCCTTGGCTTTTCTTGACCACTCTCTGCAGGTGCGGGTAAGTGCACAGTATTCCTCTTTGGTAATGCTTCCTGTTTTCCAGCTAGTGTAGGCTATGCTTTTGAGCTTAATGACGTCCAACAGTTCCTTATTCAGCCATAGGGGCTTCCTTGTTCACTGACTACATTTCTTGCAAGAAGGGTTGACTTTGCCCTGTGCTTCAAGGATTATGTTTTAAGTGATGACCATTCCTCATGTACTCCCTTTTCTGAGGGGGTATGGCCTCTGATTGCCTGACTGACCAGTTCTCTCAGTTTGTAGAAGTCAGCCTTCCCAAAGTTAAGGACTTCTGTTTTACTGAGGGGTTTGCCTGCTCTTTGGTAAACTGAGACGGTGACCAACTCATGGTCGCTATCACCAAGCTTCTCCTTGATCTGCAGATCGCTCACCAGGTTGTCCCATTTGGCCAGGACCAGATCCAGCAATGCCATTCCCTTAGTTGGCCCATAGACCTCCTGGGTTAGGTAGAGGTCATTGATGCATGTAAGAAAACTATGCAACTTTTCAGATTTGGCCATGCAATCATCCCAAGAGATGTCTGAGAATTTGAAGTCTCCCATGAAGATCAAGCATCGAGAGTGTGCAGCTTCGACCAGTTCCCTAATGAATACCCGATCTAGGTCTTCCCCTTGGTGGGGGGGATCTATAGTAGACTCCTACGAGTAAGTCACCCTCCCCTCATATCTTGACCCAGAGGGTCTCAAGGCCCCATTCCTGGTTTGGAAACTCAATCTGCAGGGAGGTGAGCTGATCTTTGACATAGGGAGCAACACCCCACCCCTTTTCCCCACATGGTCTCTCCTATATACAGTGTAACCCTTTACTGCCACCAACCAATCATAGGTGGAGTCCCACCAGGTCTCCATAATTTCTACAAGGTTGTAGTCATTATCACAGGAGAAGGGCCAGTTCCTCATGCTTGTTTTCCAAGCTCCAGGCATTTGTGTACAGGCAGTTAAGTCTGCCATATGAAGCCCAATGCTTCCCTGAGGGGTTTAGCAGGACCTTTCCTTGGGCTGTCTCCCTTGGGCTGCCCAAGTTATTGGCAGTGCAGCTGACATGACCTGGGCTAAAACTGTTAGTAGACTGCCCATCCCCCAGTGGTCTCAGTTTAAAGACCTGTCAAGAAGGTCAGCCATTCTGGCCGAGAAGAGCTTCTTCCCTTTCCAGGTGAGGTGGAGGCCATCCTTTTCCAACAACCTGCTTGCTCTGAAGTGCGGACCATGGTCGAGAAAGCCAAACCCCTCGCGATGGCACCATCGCCAGAGTCTTCTGTTGACCTCGTCAATGCACCTGTCCCTCTGGCCACTTATCAGGTCATTTGTTTTAATTTCTTTTGAAAGTTCTCACTCAGCCTGATTTTTGGCAATTCTTCCTTCATTCCTGCAATTTTTTTAACTTCAAAGCCATAATTTTCTTAGCTAATCTATTCCCCCCCCCGCCCCCCTTTCACAATTTGAGTACTCTTCAGTCTTCTGGAATTTTCCTAAATATCAATACTTATTAAAAATTAAATATCTAAAGTCCAGAAATCTCCTCAGACAATTCTTTAAAAACTCATAAGGACTAGCAGGAGTCAGGATGATAGGCAAGCTAATTAGCCCCCCTCTGGCCCTGATTACTTAAGTGGAGCTGGTGGCCTGCTGCCTAACTACCTAAAAGGTCATACTTTCCTGCATACAAGCTGCAGCACTGTCGGTGCTCAAGGCTACTCAACAGCACAGATGCCTCTCTAGCTCATACTGGGTTTCCAACTCCTAGATCTTTGTCCCTAGCTCCTAGTTTCCTGGCTTTTGGTTCTTGCTGTGGCGGGCCAGCAGGGGGCGCTCCTGCGTTGAGCCGCCCACCTCCCTGCTCCCGACCACCTTCCAGGCTCCAAGTGCCTCCCTTAGGGTGCCTTCCGTCCGGCCGACCCCTTCCCTGGAGCACACCCGCTAGCCTGGGGTTCCCGCTGCCACCATCCAAGGCTCTGGACTCACTTCTGGCTCTGTGCACCTTGGAAAACACAGGCCTGATCGTCCAATGGGTGCTAGACCCAATACAAGCACTTGGGGCACTTCCCCAAGTCAGGGGCTGATTAGGAAGCCTCCCTTAGTCCACCGACCTAAGGGGCCTCCTTGGCATAATTTAGACCCACCCCTCAATAAGTCTCCCACACCGGTCACAAAGGAGAACTTTATTGATTACAGGGGGTAGGGCAGAAATAGGGTAAAAGGTAGAGCAATATCAAGAAATCTTATAGGAATATCAAAGGAATCCCATAGAGCAAACCAGGGTGGCTGAGGTAGCCGTTTCAACACGCATCTGAGTTACTGAAGCTAAATATCTAATCGGATCTTTAGTACCTTACTCACTCGCATCATCCAGAGGTGGTTGTTGTTTCCTCTGGAGGCAGGGCACTCTTGGAGCATGCGGTGATGAGGAGAGAGCCAGGTTCAGATTCACCTGGATGACCGTATGGCTAATGGTTCCCCTTCTTCCTGGCCCAGGCCTTTTTATAACCTCTCTGACCTCAGCAGCCCGGTCCAATCGAAGCTGCCAATACTGGCTACAAACCGTCCAATCTGCAAAGCATCCCTGGCTACCTGGGCCCGCGCGCAGGGCCGGGTCTTCCCCCCCCTGCCCAGGTGACCAGAGCATTGCCTCCCAGACGCCAGGCTTTTGTCTGCAGACAAGGTGGGAGATCCCCGCTGTGAGGGATTCAACAGCAGCCTCTCAGGCTGGCTGAGACAGATCTCTGGAGAGGGGCACCGACGGGGCATTTCTGCCACACTTGCACACTAGCTCCATGTTGCCAACTCCAGTTTGTATCCTTGTTCCCTGACTGATGGGTCCTGACTTCTATCTCCAGTGTGGACTTCTACTTCCTGACCTGCTAGCTCCAGACTCTTCAGGTTCACAACTGTCTACAGTGAAGCACCAATTACCATGTCTCAGTCAGACCCTTGACAGGGAATATCTGACCCTGCAGGGTTAAACCTCATTTTTTTGGTTACTAATGGTCTAAAAACGACTTCATCTTCACAGGATACAAGTATATCATACTGCTTCTTGCAGAACACAAAACACTTTGGCTACTTTTTCATCATTATTTACAGTTTCACCATCTTTCCTAGTTATTGTCCAATGCTAATGCTAAAATTCCCTGGTTTAATATGCACTTAAGCTCCTTCTTCCTGTTTTTACACCTGCCACCCATGTGTGTTACCCTTATGGGGTTATGTCTTTAGCTTCTCTTATCAATTTTCTAAATATCATAACTGTTTCTCCCCTTTCCCTTCCCACCTCCCATTTGATATATTTTGCTTTTTATTTAAAAATGTAATTCTTCGAAATTTGCCACTGTACCAGAATGGGCTTTAGGCAAAGGCATCGTCTTCCTTGATTACAGATTCATGGCTTTTTTGTCCATGTTTTCAGTTTTTCTATGATCTCAGGAGATTGTAATACTATTACTACTACTGGTCTCAAGGAAGTGAGGTAAGCCAGATCAATATAAGATAAATATCAAGTATGATCTGATTGAAATGCCTCAGGTAACAAAACTCACAGCAAATGAGTAGATTTTAGGCTGTCATGGAGATTCAGGCCAGGCCACTGCTGGCTCCACTACAGGCAGTTGGCTATCATGACACACTGGTTCAAACTTACAGTTACATGGGTTGCTGTGTTCAGATAAGCACAAAGAACAATTGAATTACCCCACCCATTCTGTGGGCAATCATAATTTTGCTGATATGCTTTACTTACCTGCACAACACAAAACCCCTTTAAATTAACACCACAACTGTTGAATGGGCTCGGGAATGGCGACTATTTGTTCAGGCAAATACAGCTGCTTTTCTGTTCCTGTCAGACAGTGCCTGCTTTTTCTATCATCTATTCACACAGACACTAGGTCTAGCTTGGCATCTGCGAATCTAATTTATGGTACTCACAGTTCTTATCAAGCTCCAAGTCCTCTAAATATCCTGTAGAAAGAAGGTGATTTACAGAATACATTGGACCTGCTGTTTCATGTGCTTTGGCTTTTGGAACTGACTGGGAACTGACTAGTCTTTTGCAATGGACCTAGAGAGAATGGGCCTGAGTCTGCTTCTGATGTTATTAGTCTAAATCTTTTATTAATCTAAATCAAGTCAGCAGAAGTACACATAAGAGCGGGACCAGGCCCAGTATATCATGGCACGAATTTAACACGTATTATTTTTGTCATATTACATGAACTCGGCCCTATAGAAAATTCCAAGAAGCCTAGATAATACCAAGCTTCTAAAATATCTTTCCTAAATTGTATGCACCTTGAACAAAATTCACATGTGAAAGACAAAAAAAAATAAGTATAGCATCTGCAAGATGTATATTCAGTGGGCACTTCAGGCAGCAAATATGTTGTATAAAGACCTACTGCAGGGCTCTGCTTTCTGCTAGGTCCTGCTCTATGTTTAAAAAAATTAGATAGCACCTTGATCCAAGTTTGATGGCTTATAAATATTTCCTGTTCCCGCCCCCCTACCCAATCCCCCAACTCCTCTATCCTATGAGAACCATGATAGTATCCCAGTAAAACCTGTATGGCCTGCCTAGGAATAGTTAGGAAAATTTCCCGTTACCGTGGAGCAGTTGGGTAATAAACATATTCCACACTGGGTAAATAAGTCTCCATTTTATTGTGGTGTTCCAGATGTTACAAGTGTTCCTTTGCATTCAAATAACCACAATCAATTTCCTCTGTGTGACATGTCCAGGTTGTCTCTATGAAATCCTGCTTTCTTCAGTTCTTTAGATCAGCCTTTTCTATTTAATACTTTTATTTATTATTAGTAGTAAAATAGAGTCTAAGGACCCTAATTTAGGATCCATCTCCCATTGGGCTAGGCATTGCACATTACAAAAATACATTTCCAATGAGACAACAGGTGACTATGGCAACCATATGGCACTAAACACAAATTAACAGGGGGAGGGGGTTCTCTTGCCTTTTATGGATTCCTCAAGGATCCTAGGAGTATAGTCTACCTACTCACCCTATACCAAATCCAGGAGAAAATTCTGTCACCCTTTCTCTATCAGTAGTAATAAGAGCTGATGAGCCCAAGCACACAACAAAAACTAGCCAAGCAATAAACCATGCTAGTCACAACAAGCAGAAAAATAAGCACAAATAAGGATGGTGGTAATAGAGAACATATTGGTATCAACAACCTGAGAATTAAAAACTAAAATCTACCAAGAGGCAAGAGACAAATCTCAAAGATGGAATAAAATAGGTAACAGCTTTGAACTAAAGGGGCAAGGGTGAAAAATCCCTGAAATTAGTGAGGAATGAATGCTTAGCAATAAAAATGCAAATAGCCAATATGCACACATTGACCTTCATAGAGCCATAATGGGCCATAATTCAGGAGCTCACATGTGTACTTTGGTGGCAAACATCAAGCATTCATCATTTTAAAGGCTCGTTGGCGCTGCAGAGCAAGTATAGGGGCAGGAAATTGTGGACTAAGCCTGTGCGAAGCGGCTAGTATTCACTTCGGATTCGGATTTGGCCGATTCAGGGGACAGTGATTCAATTTGGTGATTGGAATCACTGTCCCAAATTGATTCAGCTGAATCTGATTTGGAGATTTGGCAGCAGCTGAATCTCCAAATCAGCCAGGCGCAGCCCATCCTCCGCCTGCTCTCTCAGCCTGGCAATGGCTGGCCCGCCCGCCCCCCCCCCCGGGGCCT
>NW_005842649.1:774254-776809 GCF_000455745.1 Alligator sinensis | reverse complement strand
CGATCCCCACTGCCCCCACTGTCCCGTGCTGCATGGGGGACTCTTCCACAAGCCCCTCAAAGCTCTGAGGCCACTGGAGGAGTGGTGAGTCCCAGAGTTTTTCTTGTTTTTTGTTTTTCTTAAAGAGCCAGAGCTGGGCCGGGAGGGGCAGCCACGTGGGGGCTGGGGGAGCAAGGGGGGGTTAGGAGGCTCAAGCCGAACCCCTCATGCAGCATGGGGCAGTGGGGGGCAGCAGGGATTGCCCCCCCATCTAGCAGCACCCAGTGAGTGGGGGCTTTTTTTTAAAGCACCGGAAGCTGGGGCAGACAGGGCAGTCATGGGAGGGCTGGTGGAGCAGGCAAGGGATGGGGCCTGGCAGAGATCCCTCCATGGTCCCATCCCCCCTCCTCTGCCCACTACTTACCAGCTCTGAGTCCAGCTGCAGCTCCCTGCTGCAGCCATTGGGGACTGCCTGAATCATCGAAGCTCTCTGAATCTTTTCTAAAGTTTTGGAGAGCTTCGAATTGAGTCAGACCTTTTAATTGTTCCCCTGATTTGATTCAGATTCGGAGATTCAGCCTCCAAATCGGGCTGAATCTCCTCCGAAGTGAATCAGCACCTGAAGCTTCGCACAGCCCTACTCCAGACTATGTGCCACCAACACAACTCTGAAGCAAGCACCTGTCGTCAGACAAATTCTACCTTGCCACATTCAGGCACTGAGCTGTAGTGGTACAACAGTTACCCAGATGTGTAAGTTAGAAATCTAGACTTGTGCTGAAGGTTGCTCCTAATCAACCCAGCTATAAAAATGCACCTGGGTCTTATAGGCAGAGGAGTCAAAGGTATCCCTAGCCACATAAGCTGTTGGCTACACAAACTGCTGTCCTTTAAACACACTAGCTCAATGGACAGTTAGGCTTAGACTTTTTTTAATACCTAGGGGAAAAAACAAACAAAAAACAAACTAAACCCTTCCTCCAGGTCCCCCCACAAAAACTCACCACATCTTTTCTCTGGTAAGTTGACCAAATTCCCTTTTGAATTCCTTAAGTGTCAATAAAAGCAGCATCATGAGTTTGTATATTTAATCTAGCAATTTTTCCTGTAGAGACACACCTAAGTGCTTTAGTCTATAACTAACTACATGACAGTGCTAAATGGTAAGATAAGAGTGAAAGGCTCAATGATGCAGTAGGAGGAGCTATTGAAAATCTTAAAGACATGGGATTTCATTAAACTTTTACCCAGTTAAGAAGCAGGTAAGAAAGATGCTGGTGGAAACACTCAGAAGGAAAGAGGTGATGTCAGAAAGGTTTCTTTCTTAAGTTTAAGTATAAAAAGTGAAACCAGTAAGTTAATGTTTTTCTGCAAGTTAAAACATCTAGTGATCGATGGGAAGCTGGGTGACAGCGACCACGAGCTGATCACCTTCACCATCCGCCGAAAAGCTGGCAAGTCAGTCAGCAACGCGCAAGTCCTTGACTTCAGGAAAGCCGACTTTGACAAGCTCAGGAGGCTTGTCAGTGAGGCCCTAAGGGACCGTGACCACAAGGAGAGGGGAGTTCAAGAGGAGTGGTTGCTCCTCAAGGGAGCGATCCTCAATGCACAAACTAAGTCTATTCCATCTCGGAGGAAAGGCAGCAAGAGGGCACAGCAGCCCCCCTGGCTCTCCAGGGACCTAGCAGATCTCCTGAGGCTAAAAAGAAAGGCCTACAAAGGGTGGAGGATGGGAGTCACCTCCAAGGAGGATTATTCTGCACTGGTCCGGTCCTGTAGGGAGCAGACCAGGAAAGCCAAGGCTGCAACTGAACTCCAGCTAGCTTTGAGCATCAAGGACAATAAGAAGTCCTTTTTCAGATATGTGGGGAGCCGGAGGAAAAGCAGGGGCAACATTGGACCCCCGCTGAACCAGATGGTGCAACTGACAACTGACGCCCAGGAAAAAGCCAACCTATTAAATAGGTACTTTGCGTCAGTCTTTCATCAGTCCCATGGGACACCCATGCCCGCTACAGGGCCGGGAAGTCCGGGTGAGGGTGATCCCCTGCCCTCCTTTAATGCTGACTTTCTGAAGGAACATCTTGAGAAGCTGGATACCTTCAAGTCAGCCGGCCCTGACAATCTTCACCCCAGGGTACTCAAGGAGCTGGCGAGCATCATAGCCCAGCCTCTAGCACGGATCTTTGAAAACTCTTGGCGCTCTGGTGTAGTGCCCGAAGACTGGAAGAAGGCCAATGTGGTGCCTATCTTCAAGAAAGGGAGGAAAGTGGATCCGGCTAACTATAGGCCCATCAGCCTGACTTCTATCCCGGGGAAGATCTTAGAAAAGTTTATTAAAGAGGCCATCCTTAATGGACTGGCCGACGCCAACATCTTAAGGGATAGCCAGCACGGGTTTGTTGCGGGTAGGTCTTGCTTGACCAATCTCATTTCCTTCTACGACCAGGTGACCTATCACCTGGACAAGGGAGAAGAGATTGATGTCATATATCTTGACTTCAAAAAAGCCTTCGATCTGGTGTCCCATGATCGCCTCTGGGAGAAACTGGCCAATTGTCCCCTTGGGTCCTCCA
>NW_005842649.1:756478-774025 GCF_000455745.1 Alligator sinensis | reverse complement strand
CCTGCCTATGCAGGGGGTCAGACTCGATGATCTCAAGCAAATCCCGGGACGTCTCAAGCAAATCCCGGGACGTCTCTCAAGCAAATCCCGGGACGTCATTCTCCCCCTGTACTCGGCCTTAGTGAGGCCGCAGCTGGAGTACTGTGTCCAGTTTTGGGCTCCACAATTCAAAAAGGATGTGGAGAAGCTTGAGAGAGTCCAGAGAAGAGCCACGCGCATGATCAGAGGTCAGGGAAGCAGACCCTACGATGACAGGCTGAGAGCCCTGGGGCTCTTTAGCCTGAAAAAGCGCAGGCTTAGGGGTGATCTGATGGCCACCTACAAGTTTATCAGGGGTGACCACCAGCATCTGGGGGAACGTTTGTTCACCAGAGCGCCCCAAGGGATGACGAGGTCGAATGGTCACAAACTACTTCAAGATCGTTTCAGGCTGGACATAAGGAAGAATTTCTTTACTGTCCGAGCCCCCAAGGTCTGGAACAGCCTGCCACCGGAGGTGGTTCAAGCGCCTTCATTGAACACCTTCAAGATGAAACTGGATGCTTATCTTGCTGGGATCCTATGACCCCAGCTGACTTCCTGCCCTTTGGGCGGGGGGCTGGACTCGATGATCTTCCAAGGTCCCTTCCAGCCCTGATGTCTATGAAATCTATGAAAGTTGCAGAAAACTGCCAAAGCTTGAGATTCATTCTGACACAGATACTCCTGGCAGTAGGACTCGAGGTGTGCTTTCCCAAGTGTGCTTTCACAGGAACAAAGAACTTTCTATGCTATACTATCCCAGGAAATCTTGGCCTGGTGTGTCTTTAATAGGGGGCGCTCCTACTTGCTCCAGACAAAGATACAAGAAAGGACAATTACAGAATAATCGAATCATAAGGAAAGCTGGTGGTCAGTTTATACCCTGAAACACTTTGTCGATGCTGTATCAAATAAGCTGTCTGAGGTTGCTGACATCAAGCAAGACAGCACTCCTCCACATTCCACTCCAGAAAAAACAGCTTCAGCAATAAAATGCAAATGAAAGCTGTGGTTCATTTGGTGATTGTGAAGCCTGTATCCTCTGGTCTAAAGACAGGAGTCATTTATATTTGCTTCGGAGGATAGAGATGAATGTTTGTGCTTGCAAATACTAAGGGAGTGACATCATTGGAAACTATATCCTTATATTTGTTCAAAGTCCAGGCCAGGCCTTCTGCTTAATCAAAGACAGGTTATAGGAAGTAAGATATTAATAGGGAGTCTAACTATTTCTGCAACAGCTAAGCAGAATAGTACTAGGAGCCAACTCAGTGGGTGAACTGTTTAATTCCCTGTAGGGATTCCTGTCTTTCAAGGCACCAGGTTCTAAAGAGGAAATGTTCTCATTTCCTGGGATGGATTGCTGTGGCTGTAGGGCACTATGGCATGTTCAGACATTTTGCTAGGGATCAGCAAAGGAAGAGAAGAAAGCCATCAGGAATAGTCAGCATGGATTCACCAAGGACAATGGATTCACCAAGGTCACCTGACAGAGGGGCAAAGTTAAGGAGCTGGGTTCCCAAGGACCAAATAGGGTGGCAATTGGTCCTGGTTTATACCAGACTGTCCTGTTTTTCAATCCTTTGTCCCTCTCTGTTTTTCAATGAGGGCTGGACTGCATAAAGTCCTGTTTTTCAATTAATTGGTAGAAATACATGTCAATCACTTGCCCTAGAAATTCTATGGCTGTCCATAGAGGTAGGGTAGTGCACAGCGAGAAGGAACAGAGCTCCCAGCCAGGGAAGGAAGGAGAGAGATAGTTTTGCTGTGGTAACCCCACCCTTTGCTGCTGATTGGCCACGGGGACTGGTGGCCCCACCCCTCACTGCTGATTCGCCAAGGAGGCGGCAGCCTCACCCCTTACCTTTGATTGACCAAGGGGCCCACCCCTCACCAAGGGGATGTCCTGTATTCTGGGGATGTGTCAGTAGCCACCCTAAGATCACAGCTGGAACCAGAAGCCAAAGGCAGAGACAAGATATGCCACAAGTCAGGACTAGAATCAGAAGCCAAGAATCAGAACCAGAGATCCATTAAGGAAGTACATGAAGGTCAGGAGCAACGTACTGCAGGCTGGGCCTAGTTTTTAAAGGCTGGACTGGGTTAAGCCTGTTGCCTGTGGCGTCAAGGAGATTGTCTGTCCTGATCCTCTGATAGGGACTGGCTGGGACCAGGACTCTGACCTGGCCTCATTACATATACAAGTATTTTATAGTTAGGAAAATTGAGGCACAAAAAGATCAGAGGCCAGACTTTGAATTGTTCAGAGCCCAGTAATTCCGATTCTGATGCTTTTGGGAAGAACTCAGCATCCAAGAGGCAGCTATTGCCTTGGGAAATGGACACCTATTATGCATGCTGAGCCCTTCTGAAAATTCTGACTTGTGACTTGCCTAAAGTCACAGAAAAAGTTGGGAATTGAACTCAGATCCTCAGGGTCATAGCCTAATACTATAAGATTGTCCTGTTACAGAGTTTAATCTGATGCAAGGCAGAGGGAAGTTACAGGTTGAGAAAAAAAAAAGAAAGAAAGACAACTACACAGAGATGGATGGGAGTTAACTGAAGCTATGGCCAAGTAAGATAGTCACACCAGAAATAAAAGCACCTTTTGTGTGTGGTCAGAACAGGAAGAGGTGTTTTCAAAGTAAAGGAAAAGGAACAGAGCTGGTCAGGGACTTCCTATCAAAATGCAAGATGTTGTTTCTCCTTGTCTCCCTAGCAGCAGATCTGCCACTGCTCATAGTAAAAGTCTAGTGAATCCTGTGCAACCTGTCAGATGAAGGCTGGTTGGTGAACCCAAACCAAGGGGAAAATGAGGCACCTGAGTCCCAATTGTCTTGATTATACCACAGCCACCTCACGCTAAGGCACTCTGATGTCAAACTAACCCAAAACAGAAGGTTTTGATTTCGCTTGATAAACCAGGCCAAAAATTTCAGGTCTTCCAAATCAAATCTGCCAGAATTGTGTGTTTGGCAAAGACTCTTGCTATTTTGACTCTTCATCCTGATTCAGGGTGAAGAGGTGTGTCAAAATAATCACATTTCTTGAAAGGTGAATGTTCTAACTTTTAAACAGCTCTCACACAGAGTTCTTGGTATTATTCTATATCTGGATTCTCCAACCAGGTACTCCAAGACTTTTTGCATTTCTATGGTGTTCTTGTTTATGAACGGACATTAAGAATCACAGGCTGAATGTATTACATTTTGAACTTAAAACAAAAACATTCGTCAGCTGAACCTGGTATTCTGTGCTTCAGTAAATGTTAAGGTGGATTTTAGTATTCAGTGAACGTTACTGCTCATGGTTAAGGGATGACCCCTACTTAAGACTGAGGCGGGGTTACTATTTAAAGCAGAATTTCCAGACCTCTGTAATGTACAGGCAGAGTCAGAATGCCTGAAAAACTTTCATGCAAGGTCATGAACAGAGTGTGTGCTATAAGTCTGTAGTCATCAATCAAGAAGTTTCTAAAGTACAGCTCTCTCCCCTATGACCTTATTTCTCTCCCCATATTTCAGCTTTCTTATAATGTCTTTTTTATGCTGGGGTAGCAGCAGGCAGAACATGTACCTAATCTAGCTGGGCTTTCCAGGCAGAGCAACAAGGCCTAACACCTACAATTAGTTATTAAAGCTTGATTTTAGTCTGCAGAGTGAGCCATAGCAATGGCCATCATCCATCTCTCATTGGATGCGCACATACTACTGTGTGCACACATACCTGCTGAGTATTCTGTGTATGTGCACATTGCAAGAGGAAACGACAGCTACATACCTACCAAAGATGTTGCTAGAGTCTCCCCATCCCTGCTTTCTCTTAATCTGTGGGGTCTGTAGCTCTCAGCTCTTCCCCTTGATCTATTTGGGAAGCATGCAGACAGGAAGAGGTCAGAGGTACATTGTCCTGCAGTTCTCAGTCCCATGCCATCTGTGGCATCTCTAAGTGTCTGAGGAGTTGGATTGGCACCTGGGGTGTGTCCAGATGAGCACAGCCATGCAGTATGTCAAAGTGCAAATACATTTGCAGTGCCAAATACCGCATAGATTGGTGTTTTCCACACTGCAAGGGCACACTGCCCTAGTGTGCACTGCACTGTTTGTTTGTTTTCCTGCAGGTTTTTTGACCCCTGGATATCCAGCAGTCAAAAAAACTGGGTGGTGGGGGAACAGCGCAGTGCATGCTCAGGCAGCGCACACTGCTGAAAAGAGGAGCAGGGCCACCTGCAGCTGTGTTCTGCTGCCAGCCTGGCTCCACGGGGCAAAATTGCCATGGCCCCAGGAGGCCCCCAAGACCCCAGGTAAGGGTGCCGGGGCCAACACTGTGCAATCTGAAGCAACTCGCCATGTGCCAAAGTGTGCATGGCACAGGCATTCCCCAGGGACAGTATCTGCAGCGCAAGGTGCGCTGCTGCTAGTTATCCCCAGGGAACCAAACATCCACACACATCTGAACGTGCCCCTGGACTCCTGGACCTGGACAGGATTGACACCTGAACAGATTCAAATACTTGAGGGGACAGGGAGAGAGGGACTAGCCCCTGACACTGCTTCAGGTCAGCATAACTCCTCAGACAGCTGAAACTATTCCTGCCCCATTCTTTCCACCCCAATTTACATATCCCAATACACCTGCACAACCACAGTTTTTCCTATTACTGCTCTGCAAGCCTTCAGTTGGCAAGTCAGAAGGATATTGAAATCTTGGCCTTCCTTTTATGTGGTCTTCTCAGACATATCACCCAAACTTCCAAATGATCACAAGGTTTAGAGCAGGGGTGTCAAAGATATGGTCTGTGGGCCAAATCCGGCCAGCAGAACCCTATCATCTGGTCCATAGTACTGCCCCAAGTCCAGAGCTGACTCACATTTTGCACACTGTGCATGCTGGACCAGCCCCCACACAAGGTCCCAGACATGTGTCACACACAATGCCTGCTCCAGCTATCCCAGGACTCATACTGCATGCTGTGCCTACTCCAGCCAGCCAGCCCAGGAAACATACCACATACGGTGGCATATCAAGGATCTCACAAGCGCCATGAGGCACAGTCCCAGACCAGCCAGAATGGTTGCCATGTGCACTGGATCCAGCATACAGAAGGGAGGGTCTGTGAGCCCAATCCAGACCATGGAGGCAGCCTTGTACCATTCCTCTGGCCCATGAACCAGCTTTGTACCACTCATCTGGCCCTCGGTTAAAGCCTTCAGCAGGTATAGGAGATTTTCCCCTGGAGAAATGAAGTTGTTAAACCAGTTTCTGTCCTCCAACAGGATAAAAGCTAAGCTCCTCTTCTCCCTGCCCCTGCTGCTGAGGAGGAGAGGCCTAAGGAGCTCCTGTCACAGACCCCATCTTTTCTAGGGAGAAGGGACCCTGATTTTCTCTGGTAGGGACCCCTCCTGGCACAACCATTCATGGTAGGAAGTGTGCCATAGGGTCTCAGTCCTGGTGTTTCTGAAGACCAGGTTATCTTCTGAAGAGGGAGTGTAAGGCTTCCTATCCACCAGTTCTACCCACTTGTGCTGCCATGGGTTAAGATTGAGGCAGGGTTTAAATTACGGTTGGCAAGCCAGTCAACTGACCAGTCAAATATTGTCAATTGACTGCATATTTTTTGACTGGTCAAAGATCGGTCAAATACTATTGGAAGGCTTTCTGTAATAACACATTCTGGTAACTGATTTAACTCATAACACATACTATGGAGGGCTGGGGGTGCAGGGGCTGTGTGGGAAGTACACTGCAGAGGTCATATTTAAGAAATTTTCTGATGATCAATCCATTTTGGCTGAAATAATTAATTTTAAAGCAAGAAGTAAAGTGATGTGGAATGCAGTCATATCCATAGAAAAAGATCAACTTACATCATCAAATTGGTGGAAAGGTCTTTGTCCTCCTTGTTTATTAGTGACTGTTTCTGATATCCTGTAACACTTCCAAGTTCTACTACTTGTGCAGAGCATAACTAGTTAGTTTAGGGCAACATTCTTAGCAAGAACCGAAACAGGATGAAAACAAAAACTGCTGGGAAGATGGCAACCATATATCATAATCTAAGGTTGATGTAAAACATTTCGGACAAAGATGAATGTTTTTCAGGTGTGTCTTCTTATTCTCAGTCCAAAGACAGTGACAATGAACAGAATGTAAGTCAAGATGAAGATGGCATCACCTAAAAAAAAGAACAGAATAAGAAAATGAAAATAATATTTTAACTTACAATTATGAAACTTAAGTTGTTTTTATACTACTTAAGTTTTGACTAAAAGTATATCTTTTCAGTTTTATGGGGAGTGAATTTTTTTTGTTGTTTTCTTGACAGAAGTATGATTTCTTGCTTTTTTTTTTAAACCCATTTCTTAATGGAAAATTTGTGCTTTTTCTGTGTTTAGTTTTTTGCAAAATATTTAATTATGAAATAAAGTTATTTCAAAGAAAAGATTTTAATGTAAATAAACAAAAGATATTATTTGACCATATTTAGCAATTTTTGACTGATATTTAACTGGTCAATCGATCAAAATTTATTTGACCTGCCAAATACCCAATCCTAGTTTGAACGGAAAGTAGGAAAAGTCCCTTCTTTCTCCAGTACTGTTGCAACAGAGGAGAGCTTCCTCCAGCCCCTGGAATGAAACCTAGCTCTGTTATTTCTATAGGCAAGGAGAATAGGGCTGTGCTGGGTTTACAAGCATGGAAAGAGTTACAGATTATAGAAATGGAAAACCCCAATGCCAGGGAAAAGCAGCAAGGGTAGTGAAGGGATTAACACAGAACAGGGCTATCCAACTTCTGAATGGCCAGGGGCCACAGGAACCCCAGACACATGCCAGGTGTGTTGCACAGACAGTGGATGCATGTCACATGGGCCTCATACTGTACTGTGTGCACTCCCCCATCATACCATGCCAGTCACAATGCGGTGTGGCCCTCCCATTCCACACTGCATGGGCACACCACAATACACCTCAGAGCAAGTGATTTACACTATGCTGCACTAGTGCTTCTGAGAGCTGTGCAGTCTCCAGATTCCCCAAAGACCTCCAGACATGCTCCATATGCTCTCAGCTCCATAGGTCATGCATCCTTCAGCTCTACAGGCTGAGGGGAGGGGGAGTGGGTAGAGGAAGCAGGAGGTGAGAGGGCAAGCCTGGGGTCTCCAGTGGCAGTAGCTAGAGAGCAACAGGGGAGTAGCACCAGGACTGGGCACCCAGGGGGAGTGGCATCAGGGCACATTAAGGCTTTGGCTTTGAGTGCCACATGTAGGCCAGGGAATCCCAGCTGGACAGCCCTGACTTATACAAACTGCCTTCTAAGCTTGGAAGAGCCATGGTTGAGGAGCCATGAAGAGCCATGAACTAGAAGAGAAGGGCTAGAAGGCTGTGGAATGTTAAAGTGCAGAGGGCATGGAGAAATGGGCATTGTGACTGCCAGGGAGAGAGCAAGAGGGTCTTTTTATAGTCCTTTGGTTCTTCCATGTACTCCAAGACAGGCAAAGTTCACTTGGGATAGAAACATAGGGAAGTAGGGCTGGAAAGGACCTCCTAAAATCATCTAATCCAGCCGCCTGCTCAAAGCAGAATCAGCTATGTGACTAAACCACCCTAGCCAAGTATCTGACTAATCTGCTTTTGAAGATTTCCAGGGGTGGAGAGTAGGGCTGTCCAAAGCTTCGCTGGCTGTTTAATTTTGCTGTTGTTTCGACTCATTTCGAGCTCAAAAAAGTGAAATAGAAATGAAATGAAGGGCTTCGAAACAGCCTCGAAATGGAACGAGGCCAGTCAAAATGTTTTGAAAGTTTTGAAACAGTTTGTATTTTGAAGCAGCCTGCCAGGTGGTGGGAGGCAGGGAGAGCCAGGGCTGTGCTCTGAGCAGGTCCACAGCTCCACGTGGCTCAGCCCAGAGTGGAGCGCAGCCCTGGGTCTCTCCGCCTCTCAGTGCCGGGCTGTGCTCTGATCGGCTCCGCCAGCCCCATGGAGCTCATCACAATGGTGGGAGGCGGGCAGAGCCAGGGATGCACTATGCCTCCCACCACCAGGCTGAGTTCCCTGGGGCTGCGAGCCACTGGGAGCTGAACCCAGTGGAGGGATGCTCAGTACCACAGTGCTGCGAGCCGCTCAGAGGTCCTTCCCCCCACCAGGCTCAGTTCCCCAGCACTGTGAGCTGCTCAGAGCTGAGTCCAGTGGTGGGCTACGCTTCCCCTCCACAGGCTCAGTTCCACAGTGCTGCAAGTTGCTGGGAGCTGAGCCCGGTGGCAGGCTCAGCTCCATAGAGCCACACTGGGTGCGGACTATGCCCCATGCTGGTCCCAGGTGGCAGTGGCAGCCTCCTGCCTGCACCCCTTGGAGGGCTCCAGGGCTTTGCCAGACTCCTCCCAGGGGTGTGGGTCCCAATCTGCCTCTGCTCCTACCACCTGGGACAGTCACTGGGTGCAGCCTGCACCCAGCACCAGGAAGACTGATCCTGCTGCTGGCCCCAGGTGGCAGGAGCAGACTCCTGTGATCTGGCTGACAGATCAGGGCCTGCACCCCCAGGAGGAGTCCGGCAGAGCCCCTGCAGCTGCTGCTGGCCTCAACTGGTAGCACCAGCCTCCTGTCATCTGGCAGGCAGATCAGGGGCTCATCCACACCCCCGGGAGGGCTGCAGGGGCTCTGCCAGACTCCTCCAGGAGGTGCAGGCCCCTGATCCCCCTGCCGGATCACAGGACGCTGCTCCTGCTCCCTGGCTCCTGCTTGTCAACAGCTTGAGGTGCCGTTTCCTAGAAACCTCTGCACCTATCTCCTTGAAACACGGCAGACTTCATGCCCTCAGAAGAGGCTACCATCCCTGCAAGTTTCATCCAAATCAGGTAAGAAATGACAAAGTTATAGGCTGTTTTGTGCTTCCCCATTATAGCCTATGGGCGAAACATCAAAACAGCGTCGAAACAGCGAAACAGAACAGTGCTTCAAAATTAAACGAAACACTGTTCCGTTGAAATATCGAAACAGAAGTCAAAGAGGAACACTGTAGTTTCGCACAGCCCTAATGGAGAATCCACAGCTTCTCTAGGTAGCCTGTTCCAGTGTCTGACTACTCTCTAGTCAGAAAATTCCTCCTAATCTCCAGCCTAAATTCCCCTTGTTGCAGCTTGAGGCCCTTGCTCCTAGTCCTGTCTTCTTCAGCCACAGAGAAAAGCCCATCTCCATCCTCTCTATAATCACCCTTCAGGTATTTGAAAACTATTATTAAATCCTGCCCCTTCAGTTTTCTCTTCTCCAGGCTAAATAATCCTAGTTTTTGCAGCCTTCACTCATAAATTTTATCTCCCAGACCCCTGATCATTTTTATTGCCTTGCACTGGACTCTTTCCAAACTGTCCATGTCCTTCTTGAAGTTGGGGGCCCAAAACTGGACACAGTACTCAGGTGCAGCCTCACCACTGCTGAATAGAGTGGAAGAATCACTTCCCTTTTGCAAGTGACACACCTGTTAATACGACCCAGGATGTTGTTGGATATTTTGCATGAGCACGCCACTGGTTCATATTCAGTTTAGGATTTACCATGACCCCCAGGGTTGTTGTTTTTTTGAGGGGAGGGGTTTTGTTTTGTTTTTTAATTTTGGGTGTGGTGAGACTGGGGCAGGATAGGGCTGTCTCCCTTTGCATCTCCCCAGCTACCTAGAACTCTCACGCTAAGAACTTTCTATATCTTACAACTGGCTACTGCACGTGCCCTTATCAGCAGAAGAGCAGATTAGCACCTCCATCCTCATGGACCTCCTGCTATGACCCATTGGTCCCATAAAGCTGATTATTAAACAAAAGGTATTTGTTTAGAGAAAACATTGCTAAGATTGTGGAAGAAAAACAGGGCCACCTTCTTCCTATACTCTACCCTTCTGTGACTGACTACCACTGCCTGCTTCTCCAGATGTGGTGTAGCCTCATGGTCCCCATGACAAGCCAGTCCTCTTCTTACTCCCAGTTTTCCTACCTCACTCATCTGCCATGTCTTGATGCTGTCAGTGGTTGGATTCCTGGGAGAAGAGTGCCTAGCTGGCCAGGTCCCTTGCCACTGATCCTCCCCTCTGCAACATCCTGCAGTGCATCCCAATATTCAGTCTGCATTCACTTCTCTGACAGGAGCTCTTTCCTCCTTCACTGTTGGGACACTTCTGTCCCCTTACCTCTGAGAACCTTCTCTTATATCCCTCCAAGGGTAGGGCCTCCCAGTTAGTTTTACCCCTCATAAAGGGCCTTTCCTCTTCTTCCTTGTAATGGGGTTACACCTTCAAGAAGATAAGACTTCATACCCTAAACGTCAATGTTAGAAACCCAGAATATGCTCAGCTAGGGTCTCTCTACACATCCTTGAAAAGAATATCAGCATTGCAAGAAAATCAAAAACACAAGGGAGGGAGCAAGAAACAGAAGGCTTGTTTTGCACGAGCAACTTTAACTGCACCTTAACAACATGTTTTGTAAGTGAATATTGTGAATGTGAGAACAATGGTCTACAGAAATACATAATGCCAGGCAGGCACTCCAAAATCTTCCTGATAGTACCTCAATCAGGATTTGCAACATACCTGCTGCTCTCAGCCCCTAATAGGAAGAGTGTCTTCTGGTCATACTGGAATGTTCAAATGTGTGATGCTATAGAAATACTTCCAAGGTCTAGAAAGCACTAAGGCAAAGACTATTATACCCTGTCACTTATAACTGTTTTACCTCAGACTCCCATAGGAAAAAGATCAGTAGATTAAACAATATGCATAATGCCATTAAAAAGTGAATTCTGCTGACAAATTTACAAGTACGCTGCCATGACTGGGGATCATCAATAAACATTCTGTGTAACTGTATAGTACAGCACTTTTAAAGGAGGCCTGAAGTCTGTGCACAAAGTGTTTTGGGAAGGGCTTGCCTGTGTCTGCATGCTCAGATTTTGTGACGGTGTGCACAGGAAACATGTGTATTTTCCCATCTGAATAACCGTGTGCATAAATGAAGGTGTGCAACATAATGCACATTTCTGAATATCTGATAACAATGCATGCTTATTATTCTGATAATACATTCATCACTGTGCTAGTTTGGAATACTCCAATAACATCCCCCCCCACCCCCTCACGCCTCACTGACGAAAGACCACAAAAATGCCAAAGAGTAAGACTGAAGATTCTGGGTGCCCTCTTAGCTGTAGTTTACCACTATATAATGCAGGGGTGGCCAACCTGTGACAAGACTGGGAAGCAGGAAACAGGAGGCAGAGCAGAAGATCAGGAAGAGGAAGAGATGCAGAGAGCAGAGTTGCAGATCAGACAGAGGAAGGGGCTTGAAGTGGCACTCAGGAAGGGTACAAGGCTAATTTGTGGCGCACAAGCCAAAAAGATTGGTCTCCACTGTAGTTTATTTGATCACTATTCTGCAGTGTGTTGAGTTTTTCAGCTGCAACTATTATTGGCACTTCTATGGAAAAAATGCACAGATAAAGTAATGGAAGTATGACTAAGAAATACGTGAAAAGAGAGGTGTGACATCTTGTTACTTAAAGGGAAAAAAAATCAATCCATCTAAAAAATTTTTCTTCTGAATCTGGAATTGAAAAACATCCATAGCATCTAAGGGAATTTCACTACATCCAACTGTTTTGTTCTATGAAAGAAATCCACTGTAAGTAACTCTGACATTTTTCAATATAATTCTACAGGAAAGGACTCAGAGGGAAGTATTTCAATCTCAAATAATTTAGCAGAGAGATGTTTTACAACTAGAATTATGTCTGAAAAGTGTTTAAGCACTAAACTCAGCCCTCACTTACCCCCGTGTGACCTCATTGACTTCAGCTGAGTTGCAGGGGTCTCACTGAGGGCACAACTTGGCTTTTAGTATGCACAGTAATTATTTGATCGGTGAGTTTTTGAAAATTGAATAGACGGCTGCTTACACATGATAGGGTCCCTGCTCCAGAGTTGCTATGCTCAGCTTGTCAGCTATGGGAAGATCTAGCTCCTTTTATCATGGCCCCAGTCCTGTTGTGTATTAGGCTTCTTTGCTTGCCTGCCCACAGCAACATGCATTGGTTTTGGCAGCCTGTAGTGCAACTAAATGCTGTCAATGGAGACCATTGTTTTACTACTGAGCATCAGTTTAGCAAGCAGAAACAGTTAGGTTCTGCTTTGAACTCCTCCCACTCAAAGGCACCCACTGTAAAAAACCACAAGAGACCAGGAAAGTGAGGAAACCCACATTCACCAAGATTAAGGTGCCTGGTCATCAACTGGGACTGATCCAATTCCCATTAAAACCAATAGAAAGATTCCCATTAACTTCAGTAGAGTTGGATCAAGCCCCTAAAGGAGTATTTTTTTTCCTCTCAAAAGCAGCAGGTTCTATTTAAGCCTTTTATAACAGCATGTGTGTAGTCCAATGACAAGCCAAGCTGGCATGAAAGACTGGAACTGTTGTCACTGTCTCTCCAACTGTGCACAGCTCCATACTTTGCACCTCAATACCTTACAATTTGGCTCGCCTCAATCTCTGTCTTTGGAAGACGCAGATGATCATGATGCTCAGGGTAGGCCTGGGTCAAGGAAAAACAGATGAGAATATAATGTAAATGTTACAGCCATAGGTTAGGAGACAAAATGTATAGGTCCTCTTTTAGACCTGCTGCTGAATTGCGTTGTGGCTTTAAGCAAATAATTATGCTTCTCTTCACCTCAGCTTCCCCATGTGTAAAGTAATTTTAAAAATACATGTGTAACTCACAGGATGCTGGTGGCTTACTTAAAGTACTTTAAAGTCCTCTGAAAAGAACTGCATAACAGGCAGATCTGGTGGCATCATCTTATAATGAAGGATAGTCAACATTTCCCATTGCAAGATGCTGTTCCCAGAAGTTTATACTGCGCTAACATTTAACCACTATTTTGGGCTGAAATTTTCCAGGTTCCGTGTTTGCACCAGACTGATTTTTCTTTTTTAAGTTTTGGACTCAGCTGTAACATAAGGTTAATTACACCTCCTCACTTCATAGGGGTTTCATGAAGTTAAATTAATAAGTGTTTCTGAATGGCTCAGATGCCGTTAAGATGAACACCCAAAGAAAATCCCACGAAGGAAGTTAGTTAATAATTCTGTATTCAGAGCACGGGTTGAATAGTGTGCCCTAAACAGCCACAAAGTTTGGTTTCAGATCCAAAATATCCCCACATTAGGGGATTTGGTTTGGGCCCAGGCTCTATCTGTCCTGTGCATGAACAAGCTCATAAATTTGGTCATGTTTTACCAAGTTGAAATAAATTACTCCAAAAGCCAACTATTTTTTCTTTACTTAAATTCTACCATAAAGGATAGGTTGCGTTGGAACTCATTTTTTTGGTTGTAATATACTGTCCCTCTCAATTGGGACTAACCCATCCTTTGGTATAAAAGTTATGCTCTCACTAAAAAATGCATTCTATATTAGCAACACAATATTTGCATCACTTTTACAAATATCCTCAGTTCTGCAGAATATATTTGCCTGTAATGTGAGCACTGCACCATATACCCCTACTAAGAACATCTCTTCAGAAATTATGAAATTATTAGACATTTTATTTTCAAATTTCTATTACCTACTTCAAACTGTAAAAGTCAAACATTTGAACACTAATGCTTATATTAGTCGTAGAATATCTTAGAATCATAGAAAATTAGTGCTGGAAGGGACCTCAGGAGGTCATCTAGTCCAACCCCCTGCTCAAAGCAGGACCATCCCCAACTAGATCATCCCAGCCAAAGCTTTGTCTAGCCGGGTTTTGAAAACCTCCAAGGATGGAGCTTCCACCACCTCTCTGGGTAACCTGTCCCAGTGTTTTACTGCCCTCCTAGTGAGACGTTCTTCCTAATATCTAACCTAAACGTCCCTTGCTGCAACTTGAGACTGTTACTCCTTGTTCTGTCATCTGCCACCAGTGAGAACAGTCTAGCTCCATCCTGTTTCTAATGCCCCTTCAGGTAATTGAAGGTTGCTATTAAGTCCCTTCTCAGTCTCCTCTTCACTAGACTAAGTAAGCCCAGTTCCCTCAGCCTCTCCTCATAAGTCATGTTGCCCAGCCCCCTCACCATTTTTGTTGCCCTCCACCGGACTCTCTCCAATTGGTCCACATCCTGTAGTGGGAGCCCCACAACTCCAGATGTGGTCTCACCACCACGGAATAGAGGGGAAGAATCACTTCCCTGGACCTACTGGCAACACACCTACCAATGCAGCCCAGTATGCCGTTAGCCTTCTTATCAGAAAGGGCACACTGCTGGCTCATATTCAGCCTTTTTGTCCACTGTAAGCCCCAGGTCCTTTTCTGAAGAGCTGCTGCCCAGTCAGTACTGGTGAATGAGATTGCTCCATTCTAAGTGCAGGACTTTGCACTTGTCCTTGTTGAACTTCATGAAATTCCTTTTAGCACTGTCTTACAATTTGTATAGGTCACTCTGAATCCTAGCCCTACCCTCCAGCGTATCTACTACTCCCCCAGCTTGGTGTCATCTGAAAACTTGCTGAGGGTGCACTCTATGCCATCTTCCAGGTCACTGATGAAGACATTGAACAAAACCAACCCCATGACCAACCCCTTGGGCACTCCACTTGATACCGGCTTCCAACTAGACATTGAGCCATTGATTACTACTCTCTGGGCCCAAGGCTGCACCCAGTTTTCTATGCACCTTACAGTCCATTCATCCAGCCCATACTTCCTTAACTTGCCTGCAAGAATGTTGTGGGAGAGTGTATCAAAAACCTTGCTAAAATCAAGGTACACCGCATCCACCAGTCTTCCTGCATTCACAGAGCCAGTCACCTCATCATAGAAGGCAATCAAGTTAGTCAGGCATGACTTGTCCCTGGTGAATTCATGCTGACTGTTCCTGATCACCTTTTTCTCCTCCAAGTGCTTAAAAGTAGATTCCTTTAGGACTTGCTCCATGATTTTTCCAAGGACTGAGATGAGACTGATTGGTCTATAGTTCCCTGGATCCTCCTTTTTCCATTTCTTAAATACAGGCACTATGTTTGCCCTTTTCTAATCATCTGGAACCATGAGTTTTCAAAGATGATGGCCAATGGCTCTACAATCACATCAGTCAACTCCCTCAGCAATCTTGGATGCATCCCATCCAGCCCCACGGACTTGTTCATGTCCAGCTTTTCTAAGTAGTTCCTGACCTGTTCTTTCACCACAGAGGGATGCTCACCTCCTCCCCACACTGTACTGCCCAGTGAAGTACTCTGGGATCTGACCTTCCCTGTGAAGACTGAGGCAAAAAATGCATTGAGTATTTCAGCCTTTTCTGCATCCTCTGTCAAAAGGTTGCCTCCCCCATTCAGTAAGGGACCCACACTTTCCCTGATCCTCCTCTTTCTACTGACATATTTGTAGAAACCTTTCTTGTTATCCTTCATGTCACTTACTAGTTGCAACTCCAATTGTGCTTTGGCCTTCCTGACTTCATCCCTGCACCCCCGAGCAATACTCTTGTATTCTTACCTAGTTATTTATCCAAGTTTTCACTTAATAAGCTTCCTTTTTTGTGATTTAGCTTACTGAAGAGTTCCCTGCAAAGCCAAGCTGGTCTTCTGCCATACTTGCTAGCCTTCCAGTGCATTGGAATGGTTTGTTCCTGCACTCTCAATAAGGCTTCTTTAAAGTACAGCCAGCTCTCCTGGACTCCTCTCCCCTTCAGTCTGGCTTCCCAGGAGATCCTGCTTATGAGTTCCCTACATGAGTCAAAGTCTGCTTTTCTAATGTCCAGGGTCCATCCTTCCTTTCCTCAGGATCCTGAACTCAATTATCTCATGGTCACTGCTGCCCAAGTTGCCATCCACTACTACATTCCCCAACAATTCTCCCTTGTTTGTGAGCAGCAGGTCAAGAAGGGCATGACCCCCAGTTGGCCGCTCTAGCACTTGCACTGGGAAGTTGCCCCCAACACTCTCCAAAATCTTTCTGGATTTCCTGCACACTGCTGTATTGCCCTTCCAGCAGATGTTGGAGTGATTAAAGTCCCCCATGAGAGCCAGGAAAATTGATCAGGAAATTTCCGCTAGCTGTTTGAAGAAAGCCTCATCCACCACTGCCTCCTGGTCTGGTATAGAAGACCCCCAACATGATATCATCCTTGTTGCTTTCCTCTCTGACCCTAATCCATAGACTCTCAACAGGCCTATCTCCAGCTTCATACTGGAACTCTGAGCAATCGTGGTTCCTTTATATAAAGTGCAACTCCTCCTCCATTTCTCCCCTACCTATCTTTCCTGAACAGTTTGTACCATCCATGACAGTGCTCCAGTCATGCAAGCTATTCCACCAAGTCTCTGTTATTCCAATCACGTCATAGTTCTGTGACTGATCGAGGACTTCCAGTTCTTTCTGATTGTTTCCCAGGCTCCGTGCATTTGTATACAGGCACCTGAGGTAACTAGTTGATTGCCCTGGTTTTTCAGGAACTATGAGAGCACTTCTCCTGTCGCGCCCCCCTTCCTCCCCGCCACTTGCTTTTCCTTCAGCTCTTCTGCTTCCCCACTTACCTCAAGGCTTTGGTCTGCATCATCCAGCAAACCTAGTTTAAAGCCCTCGTCACTAGATTAGTGAGCCTGTCTACGAAGACACTATTCCCGCTCTTGGTCAAGTGTATCCCTTCTCTTCCTAGCAATCCTTCTTGGAAGAACAGTCCATGGTCAAAGAAGCCAAAGCCCTGGTGGCCTCACCACCTGTGCAGCCAGGTGTTGATCTGCAGGATGCACCTGCTCCTGCCTGGCCCCTTTCCCTTGACTGGTAGGATCAACAAGAACTCAACCTGAGCCCCAGACCCCCTCACCCTTGCACCCAGAGCCTTGTAGTCACTTTTGATATGCTCAGGGTCTCCCCAGGCTGTATTATAGGTACCCACATGGATGAGTAGCATGGAGTAGTAGTCAGAGGGCCAGATAAGCCTTGGTAGTCGCTCCGTGACATCTCAGATCCAGGCTCTGGGCAAGCAGCAAACCTCTCAAGACAACAGATCAGGTCAACAGATGGCTCCCTCTGTCCCCCACAGAAGGGAGTTTCCAACCACCACCACTTGTTGTTTCTTGGTGGCAGCTGTCTCGATTCTTCCCACCTTGGTGAGGCCTGGCCTGTCTTCCTCCACTAATGGAACTTCCTCCCTCTCTGCTGCCAGGGCTGCATATCTGTTCTCCAGACGAACCACTGCAGGTGGAGGTGAACGTTATGTTAAATGTTTAGGATGTCTCAGGCCACCATACTGTGGAGAACCCTATTCTGGAAAAGTAGTGTTGTTCACCAAGCAGCTTGAACCCATGCAAAATTCCCAGCTAGGAACTGATGACTTTTCCATTCTTAGTAGAAGGGAAAATAAAAGAACATCATTTGCATTTTTCACCCCAGTGGTCATAACAGGGCTAAAACAAGCCTTTGCAAGCATGGAACAAGCTCCTATCAAGGAAGTTCAGGAGTTGGCAGGTTTAATCAGAGATCAGAATTTGAAGC
>NW_005842649.1:738978-751478 GCF_000455745.1 Alligator sinensis | reverse complement strand
ATTTCTAGCTTCTCTCTCTCTCTCTCTCTGTTGCCTTTTAGGCCTTGACTACGCTGCTTTCTTCTCAACTGTCCCACCAGTACAACTCCACTGAAGTGAAGATAGTGGGAGCTCTAATGGAAACAAGATGCTGGCACATGCCACATTCTTAACCACTTCATCATTTCCATTTGCTTTGAATAGGGTTGGGGATATATTAGTGGCTTCAGATAGCGCAGCAGTAATGTAAGCATCTTGCTGCCACTAGAACTCTTAGCCATGCTACCATTATTAGAATGCACACCACCGGTAGTTTAATGGGGAGAAACTTTAAGAAAATACTTAGTGTAGGGACAGCCTTAAAGGGCTGAATTATCCATGGCCAAGGTGGTGGGGAAGAGGAGTATCCATTTAATGGACTTATTCCCCACTCCATTTGCACCTTGGACTTTGATGGGAAAATGCACTCTAAGCGAGCCACAACATGAAGCCTATACATGTATAAGATGTGAAGCAATGGCCCACTACAAGTCTGGAAGATTTTTACTGTACTTGAAATAAACTTTTATTTACAGTCTACTTTAAATCTATTCAAGTCACAGTACATAACTGCAACTTTCCATCTGACCTTTTGCACGTGAAGAAATTTTAAACCTCTGGCACTGGTTTGCTAAGGGAGATGCCTGAAAATCAGATGCTTTGTGTAACTAAACTAAATTCTTTGACATAAAATAAAGAATAGTGGCTGGTCATTTAAATATAGGGTGCCAAATTCTCTGTTGGCATAGCTATTTTGGAGTTAACAGAAGTCAATCGAGTTACCCCAGCAAAGAATTTGGCCCAGTATGTGCCTCTCATACAAGAAAGTATATTTCCATGTCATTCTTAGCTAAGAACACACACTAATGTGTACATCTGAGGATGTAATACCTTTGCCAAAAAGAGAAACGTCCCAGTCTCACTGTGGGTCTTGACCTCTCAAAATAATACTAATAATAACAATAATAAAAAGAAGTAAAAACAATTTTCTCAAGTCAAGTCTGCCTCCAACAGAATCCATTATTTTTTCCTAAAAAATCCAGAAATGAGTTCAGCTTGCACCCCAGGTGGGAAGTTAAAAAGAGGGAACCTATTTGAAAGTTTGTCACAGTAGGCAGAACAGTCGCTTTGCAGCCCTTGCCTGGCTTAGGGTGCACTGCTTCACAGCTACACTGTAAAGTGTTAAAAATCCTCCCCACCCACCCCAGAATATATATATATGTATAAAAAAAAATCCCCTGTCCATCTCTCAGTACACAAAAGGACCTCATCACACTGCAAAAATAGCAGTACCCACTTTGGTCAATTAAAACAAACAAAAAAAGCATACATTATTCTTTTTTTTCTTTTAAATCTGTGTACTTACCTATAATAACCAATACAGCTAAAAGCACTACCTACATAGGCAAAACTTGGTATTGCATAATTCGTATAAATTTGAATCCCCCCCCCCCAAATATTAATTGGAAGATGAAAAACATGAAAGGTTAATAGAAAAAACACCAAAATACTGAAAATATTGCTGGTCGATTACAATTTTTAAGCGGCAACTATACACAGCCATGATATGCTTTATAAATGTGAGATAAAGGTATAACTGTCTAAAAAATCCATGATGTCACACTTTTTCCCATCTGGAGTACAAAATATTTTGTCATAAAAATGGTAAAGATTTAAAATGATAATAAATGCAGCAAAACAAGTGTAGTGATGTCAATTTTTTTGTGATTTTTTGTTTTTGTTTTTTGTGGTTTTTTTGTTTTTTGTCTTTTTTTCTTAGATTTCAAGGCAAGGCACGTAATGTGGACATTATATCTTCGTGCAAATTAGGATTACTGGAAAGAGTATTTTAATTAATTAATTAATTGATTGATTTTTAAGAGACATCGAGGCAAAATTTGTCTGCCCATGCACATTTATAGGTCTGTCAATATGAGAAATTTGTTGAACAAGGCTAATTTCTGAAAGCACCATGCAAGTTTTCAGCACCCTGTGATTAGACTTCTTTTGAGAGTGCATTTTTAAATACATTTAACACCCCCACCCTGGTATTCCCAGTTTGTAAACTATAAGCTTTGCCCTTGTGACATGGATTTGCCTTTCTCTTTGTCTCTACAATGCAGATTTTATAGAACCTTATATACACCCTATGGGTTCTTGATGCAACCAGTAACTTTAAATAAATAAATCCTACCCCTTAAGGGGGGGGCAGCAGCTAAACCAACATAAGTGCTGTGTTTCTATTAATTTCTTCTTCTCAAGGACATGATTTGTCTTGATTTAATGCCTTTTAATGCCCTCAAAAACTGAGGGGAAAATAAATTTGTTCAAAGTAATTTGAAATTCTTTTCTTTTAATCCCCTCAATTTAGAGTCCAAGGGCTGAAGGACTTATAATGATGTTCCCCTTTAGATATAATTTTTAAATTGCACTTGCCTCTGTGTTTCTTTAGTGGGGAAAATGCTAAATTATTTCTTACTGTTGCATGAGGAGATAACACTTTTACCTACATAGAGGCATTTCTTCCATAGAGTCTGCGTGTTCATACTGACTTTGAAAATTCCAAACTGGGTAACACACTAGAAAAGGCTGGGTTAAGGGCCAGTTTAATCAATCTGTACTGATTACTAAAGGCTACAGAGCTTATTTTTTCAAACTTTTAGAAATCAGAGAGTTGAGAAAATGGCTGGCTCACAGCCCTTGTCCTCCTGCAGCTCTGTTGCTGCTGCCTAGCCTTTGTTTTGTGAGATAACCAGGAATAGTGATCCCATGCGTAAACAACAAGAATACTAAACCAATAAAACTAGCTTATCATGCAAATATTAAGGCATCTAGAAAGTCAGTTAAAATATATTGTCAGAGACAGAACATCTATTTCCCAGCAGACTTCATACAACAAAGGCTACTTAGCAGGGGCTGCATTTTACCCATCAGTGAAATATCATCGACCCTTTTTATGTCATTACAGTTTCAACCATAAGGGAATTAGTGATTGTAAGTGCTGCAATTGCTGGTCTATTTTTCTTCTATCTTCAGTTTCATTTTTTGTCCTGTCTTCCTTTCTTTTTTCTTTTCTGTTTTTTTTTTTTCTTTTAATGTTTCTTTTGTTTCATTTTCCCTCAGTTGCTTGTTTCTGCTTGAAGGAAAGGCTCTCCAATTATGTTCAAACCATAATTTTGGACATTTGTCGGCAGGATTGGTGTCCTGTTTGATACTTGAAAAGGAACCAAGCTAGCCCAGGTACCAGGACTGTGGAAGGAAAAAAAGAAAAGGGAATGAAACAAAATTAAGAATGTTGCAATCATAAATATATAACTCCATAACACATTTGATTAAGAATCAAACTATTATTTATTGTAAATAAGATCAATTAAGATGGAATATTTTAACTGTTTGGACTTCTATTTTGTACAGTTTCCTTTGCAGAAATGTAACTCACTTGAAAGACAAAAGTAAATGCATTAATACAAATTGATAGCAGTGTTAATACAGTCATGAGAGTTGAGACAAATTGCAAAGGCAAATTGGAACAGGTGTGAATATATGTGGACTCATCTAAAACTGCGGATGTGACTTCAATAACTAGTCAATCCAGTACAGGGCAACCTTATTAGAACACAAAATACAAATTTAATCTGTAAAATACATCTCTTCTGTGATGTATTTGTTTTCCAACCCTTCAATCGCACACCCTTCAATCACACAAGCTTATTACAGCATGTGTCTATGTGTTGCATGAATCCAACATGGAATGCACTCTTAAGCAGATATTCCTAGCTTTCATGAATGAAACCATACTATTTTTTTCAGAAGTTTTCAAATGACTATCAACAGAAATGACTTTTGACCTGGAGGGATGTGGGCAGTGGGGTCCCCCAGGGCTCGGTCCTCGGACCCACACTGTTCAACATCTTCATCAGTGACTTGGACAGGGGGGTAAAAAGCACCCTATTCAAATTTGCTGACGACACTAAGATGTGGGGGGATGTGGTCACGCTAGAAGGGAGGAATAGGCTGCAATTGGTTCTAGACAGGTTACAGGGGTGGACAGATGAGAATAGGATGGGTTTCAACACTGACAAGTGCAAGGTGCTGCACCTGGGGAGGAAGAACCAGCAGCATACCTACAGGCTGGGGAACTCCCTTCTCACCAGTGCAGAGGCAGAAAAGGATCTTGGAATCATTATTGATGCCAAAATGAACATGGGCCGACTGTGTGGGGATGCGGTCGGGAAGGCCAACCACACCTTGTCATGCATCCACAGATGCATCTTGAGCAGGTCCAAGGAGGTGATACTCCCCCTCTATGCGGCACTGGTCAGGCCGCAGTTGGAGTACTGCCTCCACTCCTGGGCACCGCACTTCAGGAGGGATGTGGACAGCATTGAGAGGGTTCAGAGGAGGGCCACCCGCATGATCAGGGGGCAGTAGGGCAGGCCCTATGAGGAGAGGCTAAGGGACCTGAACCTGTTCAGCCTCCACAAGAGAAGGCTGAGAGGGGATCTAGTGGCCATTTACAAACTAGTCGGAGGGGATCAGCAGGCATTGGGGGAGTCCCTGTTCCCCCAAGCACTACCAGGAGTGACTAGAAATAACGGTCACAAGCTGGCACAGGGTAGATTCAGGCTAGACATCAGGAGGCGCTACTTCACAGTCAGGGCACCTAGGACCCGGAACCAACTTCCAAGCGAAGTGATGCTGGCTCCTACCCTGGGGGTCTTTAAGAGGAGGTTAGATGAACACCTTGCTGGGGTCGTTTGACCCCAGTACTTTTTCCTGCCATGGCAGGGGATCAGACTTGATGATCTGCTCCGGTCCCTTCCGACTCTACCAACTATGAAACAGCCAAAGAACGCCAGATAATTTAGGGACCAATCAAACAAACTTTCTGCCAGGGGTAGCAGTTACTACAAGAAGCATTTTTATTAAAATTAGAATCTGGTAACATTGTTCAAAGTTAGCAACAGTCCCACTTTCAAAAGCACCTATACCTATATCTCAATGACTTACAAGGATTTACCCAACAGGAACTAACAGAAACTAGTACTGTATTCAAGAGTAAGCATAGGCAAGATCAGAACTTTATTCACAGCAGGTCAGGTTTCCAAACATGCTCACTGCACAAAATTAGGACCAGATTCTCGAAAAGGCTCTTTGAAAGACCTGAGCTGTTATGGAGACCCATTCATTTAAGATGCCGAAGTGGGAACTGATGGAAAGTTTGACCATATTTGTTTACAAATAGATAGAAATCATTATGAAAGAGACCATTACAAACAAGTGGAAATAAACAGTCATAATAAGGTATGCAATTTAAGCAGGCATTTACTTTGTACCTCTGCTACAGCAAATATAAGTGGGTGTATGCATACTACATATATCTGCAAATGCAAAATACTTGTGTGTACTTACGTGGTACCTGGGTATCCATACATATGTATACCTACACATACACACACACACACACGATATGTGAACATGGCAGATATCTAATTTATACATTTCTTGCAATGCAATTATGTAAGTTTAACTTTGAAATCAGAAACCTGGGGTTTTTTTGGTGAGGAAATGAGGGACACTATGAAGATCCCCCCCCCCCCCCCCCCCCATTCTTATTTCTTTGATCATTCCTTTATGGTCTTTTGTCAGATGTGTCTACATGTTTGCTAAGTGCTAGAGAGAGTTAGGAGTATGCATCAAGGGGAAAACAGACTGCTTTTATGTATCTTAAAATGTATAAGAAATCATTAAGATTACATTTGGTAATTTTTAAAAATCTTCTCAGCTGCTGCCATGCAAATAAAGAAAGAAGGTGAACTTGTTTTGAGAACCCATTGAACCTGTACCTCAGGCAATTCATACTAAGGGCAAATAAAAAGTAGTTTTTGCCCTTTACTCAAATATGATTTTCTCCTTCATCTCTTTAACTTTATACATTATTTGGTGCCAACTAACTTAGGTGCTTAACTTTACACACCTAGCTTTGAAAATGTTGCCCTATCAACACAATTTTGCCCTCTTTAAAATAAGGTAGCAGAAATAATCTTGTCTCAATGAATTCAGTGGTTAATGTCTATAGAGACAATATGACCCAATGACGTCTTATAATGTAAAAATCTTTGAATGCTAATGGAAATCTCAATAAAAATCTGGCCATAAGCATTTACTATTTTTACATAAGTCTTCATATCAGTAAATCTCATGCAACTGAATGATGGTCTCTGATTTTTTTTTTTTTTGTCAAAAAGATTCCCACATACTATTATGAGCCCAGTGTTCTTACTGTTTGCCTACAGAAGGAAGATTTTTAAATACAAAATATGTCCATAATGTAAATTGTAAACCATGGATAAGGAGTGAAACACATTTACATGTGAAAGATTTCCACAAAAGGATCTCTTTATACATTTTGTGACCATCATATCAATGTAATGTTGATGTCAACTGTCTTAGATAAGCTGTACATTACAAGTCATCTGGTGGAGCCCATGATGAGTATGCTTTCTTGATGGATCCCCACAGATGGAGATTAAGGCTGCTGACAAACATGAAAAAAAAAACAAACCAAACAGCACTTTACCAAAAGAGGAAGTGCATTAGTTTGACTCGGCTCCCCAGCATCTGTACAGATTGGGCCCTACAGCAGGGCTTTGTGGCACTTTTATCTAATAGCTGGTTCAAGTGCACAATCTATACAGATGTTGGACAAACTGGGTAAAACTAATACAACGCCTCTTCTAGGCATGCCCTGTGCTCAGTGCAGGGGTGCAACAAGCTTAAAATAAAGCACTGTTTGGTTTTGGTTTTTTCCACATCTGTAAGCAGCCTCAGGGTCTTGCTCAGCATCACACAAGATGTCAAGGTAGGGCAGGGACTTGGATCTGGGTCTCCCAGATTCCAGGCTAGCACCGTTACCACTGGATCATCATTCTCCCACAATGATATCTAATAATCTTATGGTTCTAAAAATATATATAAAACCAAGACCTCATCAAAGAGGTTCAATAGTTACAACATCTTCCCACACTATGCGTGTCCAACATTGCATTTTCTTGTTCCTTACTCTATCTTATATTGTACATGACACAGTGCAAAGATGTATGATGCAGTGACAGCTAGTAAAAACAACCCAAAATCATTTCATACTAAAAAAGTATATGGGGAATTGTAATAATAGGAAATGACAATAAAGAAATGAATTGGTAAATAAATATAATCTAAAGAGACATTGCTGAGGATTTTCAGTCATTAGGCTCTTAAAACAAAATAGAACACTAACTAAAAGAATAAAAATTCTATGTTAGGTTCAACCTAGGATTAGAAAGTTAAATAATTTGCATTGTGAAGAAGACCAGATACACTTCTTGCACATTATCTTTTAGAGAATTCACAGTATACTGGCTAGAAGCTGATGTGACCTTTTTTTGTGTTGGTTTTATTTTAAAGTTAACAACCTCCTAATGACTCCTCTGGATGAAAGAAATCAGTTTATTCTGATAAAGAACAAATTACTATAGCTGCTTTTTTGTTCAGTACTTACACAGAGGAGACACAGATCTTAATATTTTTGGAAAATACTCAATAAAAATAAATTGCAGTAAGTGACTAATAGGACTGCTGTTGCAGTATGACTAACAAATTTAATTTAGATGTTTATTTAAACCTTTCAAACCTCCCATCTTACATTATGACCGTGTCAAAAATGTGGTGTGCAATATATTTGTCAATATTGTTTATGAATCCTTGGGGAAGAATAAATCTCACATGTTAACACTATTCAGATCCCACATGAGTTTTACAAGCATCTTACTACTAGTATGTAGTTTAAGTTAAGAATTCTAAGACATAGACCATGCTTGTTGCCTAGTTTATACTGTTAGGAATAATGGTGAACACTACTTAATGCAAGATGCATGCACGATATAGCACTGCAATGGTATGCTTTGTTAAGAAAACAGAATCACAGGCTAGGCACATAAAAGTTTTTGATCCAAATTCATATTCTGGGCATATTTAGTCTGGAGAAGAGAAGACTGAGGGGGAATTTAATAGCACCTTTCAACTACCTGAAGGCTGGTTACAAAGAGGATGGAGCTAGACCAGCGGTGGGCACAATACAGCCCGTGGGCCATATCTGGCCTGCCAATTGATCCTATCCAGCCTGTTGGCTGCTACTGGAAGCCTGAGGAGGGAGGGCTGAGCCCCACACCGCTCTGCTCTGCCACAGCCAGGGCCAGGCTGGGCTGTACAGTGCACAGACTCCCCTGTCGTCGTCCCCCCCCACCTACCCCAGCCCCCTACATCTATCCCCCCAGCCCAGCTTCCTGTTGGCACAGCAGCTATGCAGTCCTGGCACTGGAGCTACCAGCAGCCAGACCTGCATGGGACAGGACGTCATGCAGCGGGCTGAATAGCCATCCCGCCTACCTGCCCACCCACTGCAATCACCCACTGCCGCCATGGCACAGCTATGAGGTGAGTCCATGCTGGCCGCAGTTGGGGGGCTCATTCTGGGGCAGCTGCCCCCAACTTTCCTGATGCATCGGTGGGTCATTGCAGCAGGAGGGCGGACAGGACAGCTACTCAGTGCACTGCATCTACGATGTCCTCTGCAGGCTCAGCTGCCAGCAGCCTTAGTGCCAGGAGGCATCTCCCCGGCCCTGCCCGCCCCAGCCCTTAACAGCTCACCAAAACTCATTAAGTTGCCCTCCAGCCCAAATAATTGCCCACCCCTGAGCTAGACTGTTCACAGTGGTGGCAGATGACAGAACAAGGAGCAGTGATCTCAAGCTGCAGCAAGGGATGTTTAGGTTAGATGTCAGAAAAAACTCTCTCACCAGGAGAGTAGTAAAGCACTGGACCAAGTTACCCAGAGAGGTTGTGGACTCTCCATCCTTGGAGATTTTTAAGACCCAGCTAGAGAAAGCCTTGGCTGGGTTGATCTTTTGGGGGATGGTCCTGCTTTGAGCAGGGGGTTGGACTAGATGAGTGCAGGGGGTTGGACTAGATGAGTGCCTGAGGTCCCTTCCAACACTAATTTTCTATTTCTATGGTTACTTTTTCCCTGGCGATGAAAGATGTTCTCTATAATCTATGTATCAGTTATCTGTCCAATTCCCAAGCAGCCTCCAAAGACAGGATTTCCAGATCTTGCCAAAATAAAGCTGCGTTTTAGGAACTTAGGAGAATTCAACTGGATACCAATGCAGGTTCTGTTAAACTATGAGTGGAAAGATGGTAGTTTTCATATTCTGAAGCCTCATGAAACTTTTTGCATTTCTTACAGAAAAAATATACAGTCGTTTTAATTCCATTTTCAACTTTCAGAGGTAAGCCAGACGCCTTTCTTTAGTTTCTTGGTGTCTGCATGTGATTGAAAGTGTGGATGTCTATTGATTGTGATCTGTGCCAGGCTCACAATATGGAGATAAAGATCATGGAGTCATAGAAAGTTAGGGTTGGTCAGGAGGTCAACTAGCCCAACCCCCTGGTCAAAGCAGGACTATCCACAACTAGATCATCCCAGCCAAAGCTCTGTCTAGCCGGGTTTTGAAAACCTCCAAGGATGGAACTTCCACCACCTCTCTGGGTGACCTGTTCCAGTGTTTTACTGCCCTCCTAGTGAGACGTTCTTCCTAATATCTAACCTAAACTTCCCTTGCTGCAACTTGAGACCATTGTTCCTTATTCTGTCATCTACCACCACTAAGAGTAGTCTAGCTCCATCCTCTTTCTAACCCCCCTTCAGGTAGTGTAGGCTGCTATTAAGGCTGCTATTAAGTCCCCTCTCACTCTCCTCTTCTCTAGATTAATAAGCCCAGTTCCCTCAGTCTTTCCTCATAAGTCACGTCCCCCAGCCCATCGCCATTTCTGTTGCCGTCCACTGGACTCTCTCCAATTGGTCCACAACCTTTTTGTAGTGGGAAGCCCAAAACTGAGCACAGTACTCCAGATGTGGCAGAATAATCACTTCCCTTGACCTATTGGCAACACACCTACCAATCCAGCCCAGTATGCCATTAGCCTTCTTGGCAACAAAGGTACACTGCTAGCTCTTATTCAGCTTATTGTCCACTGTAGCCCCCAGGTCCTTTCCTGCAGAGCTGCTGCCCAGCCAGTCAGCCCCCAGCCTGTACTGGTGCATGGGATTGTTCCATCCTAAGTGCAGGACTTTGCACTTGTCCTTGTTGAACCTTATGAGATTCCTCTTGGCCCAATCCTCCAATTTGTCTAGGTCACTCTGAATCCTAGCCCTACCTTCCAGCGTATCTACTACTCCCCCACATTTTGGTGTCATCTGCAAAAAGATCCTTTATTTATCTTGAGAACAGGCCAACTTTATTAGCAGCTTCTCTGCAATGCCCTACCAATGTTCCTCAGCCACAACCTGGAGAGATCCTCTATAAGAATAGCTCAGTTTCCACACCATTATTGGCTTCCACAACTTGGTTTTTCTAGCACGATTCCTAATTGAGGTGTCAATTACTGTTCATTGTAAGCCAAATTTTCTCTACCCATCATGCAGGTAGCAACCATGGGAAGGTAATAAAGCAATACCCTGTCATTCCTCTGTTTAAGACTTAGGGGAAATTAGTTTTCAATTTTAGGAAAACAGGGATGCTTTCCACTCACTAATCCGAAAATGGGGGAAGAAGGACACAGGCCATATCTCTGTCCCCTGCACAACAGTCAATGGAGCTGTTTGGCAAGGCAAATGGTAGGGTGCTGCATCTGATGGAGAACTGGAGTCAAAAGCATCTCCCTGCATAAGTAGCAACTCCTTATGGTAGAATGTTTCTGTTGGTGCTTTCCTAATAAAAAATGACTCCATTCCTTCTTTGCATTCTACCTAGAAGGTATAACCATGACCTGATCTGGCAGGTTTTGAGATGTGAATAGCTGTACTCTGGGAAAGGAAATGAGGCCAAGAACCTTGTTTCATGGAAGTTTTCAAACAAAGTCAGGTATGGTGAGAAAAGAGTACAATAAAATTATACTAGACATCAAAAAGCTTTCAGTTCTCCCTTTAACTCAGCATCCATTTGGCAGCTCCCTGAACCACTTGGGGCACCTGTACACGAGATGGACTTCTGCTCTGACGTGATAATTAGCATACGTTGGAGCAGACTTGATGGAGTCTGCTGAAATGTGCTAATTAGCATGCTCCAGCAGCCTCCGCGTCACATGTATTTAGCGTCCCCGCATTTCAAAATGGTGACGGGGACAATTTAACAAAAGCTCATTGAACAAGCTTTAGTTAAAGCGCCCCCACCATTACCTGAAGCACGGGACGCTGAATACACGTGATACTGTGGGCACTTTAATTAGAGTCACTCTAATTAAAGTGCCACCCCAGAGTCCATGTATAGACAACCTTGTGCCCGCTATAATTTTACTGTACTCTTTTCTCACCACACCTGATTGCCCAATAATGGATGTGATCTCCAAGCATCATTTCTTTGTTTATAAATGTTATAAAATAACAAAGAAAATTACTACAATTGTCTTAGAGGGTTAATATTTCCCATTACAGTTTTCACATGTTAATTCAATAAAGATTTCTACCATGATTTCCTTTTAAAGATAATAAGTGCTCTTTCAAGAACTTCTGATTAAAATATTACTGGAACGGACCACATGTAATACAGTATTATATTTATGTACAGTCCACTTTAGAGCTTATATTAGTATGGAGAGTAATAAAATTAAATAAATTGATCAGTCCAATGAAAAATAAATCTAATCAAGGCTTGTTCCAATTTGAAACATTTTAAGATACTCATTTTCCAGTAGTTAGTACTTCATAAAAAGCTTAAAAAGTCTATCAGATATATTAACAGAGTATTTTACCATCTACAAAGGGAAGCCTTTCTCTTAAAGAAGAACAACTAAATTGATCAGTACTAGCTGCCATTTTATTGCCCTTTTTCTGTGATCTTATCAGCTTTCACAAGCTAACCAAGTTCATGCTGTCAGTATTTGGCTGAAAGACAGAAAACACTTTGTTGCTGAAGGAAGTGGGGATTCTTGAGTCAGTAAGTGGTACTCTGCCATCTCAGAGTCAAAACTGAACCAATGCCCCAGGTGGCAACAGTGGGCACCATATTGTGAAAGTGCTTCCTCCATGTTGAGACCCAAAATTATAGATCTGATCATTTGGTGCCACTGGAAACTTTGCAGGAGTAGGGATGTTAACCTCAATATCTTGGCTAAGGTCCAATCAATGTAATTTTGCCCACATAAATCCCCTCCCCACACCCCCTTGAGTTTATATTGAATAATACTTTTTCATTCTCTGTTCTAAAATGGTGTGTGCAATCCAGCAGCTGCCACATTCCAGCTCTGAGGCAGTGTTTATTTAAAGAGATATTGTGCTAAGTTTGTCATAACTTAGAAAGCTTTTAACAGTTTAGTTAGGCACAAATCATCCTCACTGCCTAACAAATGAAAATGAAAAATCCACTGGTCCCTGCCTGGAGGGA